>NC_133494.1:13804348-13953921 GCF_025370935.1 Choristoneura fumiferana
AATAACTCCCTCTGTTCTCTTTCAAAACCAGTTAAAAAGGGACAAAGATATCGACAAACGAGACGAGTCGTGTCGATGGCTGATAGATTAAAGGTAATAATGTGTAGAGACACGATAGACATCGCGGCTATAGGCTGTGACGGCCGATCCGTATCGAGGCACGGGCTTTTTTAACACCCAGCGTTTGGTTATTAGCTGAGATGATAACTGGCCAAGTGCGAGTCGTTTTGTGACCATGTATAAATAAATAATAAATAAATATCACCAATTGACCTAGTCCCAAACTAAGCAAAGCTTGTACTATGGATACTGGGCAACAGATAAACATACTTGTACAGATATAGATATATATAAATACATATACAATGAGAGAACAAACATTCGTATTATTCATACAATATCTGTCCAGCCGGGAATCGAACCTGGGACCTCAAGCTTCGTAGTCAGGTTCTCTAACCACATAATAGTACACAGAACGTGTGTATTCGGTACATTTTTGGACTCCGTAAATACGATCACGTTTCACAGTTCGTTAAATGGCTATCTATCAGGGACCGCAGAAACGTCCACATTCTGTCATTGCTCTTCAACATTATTTTTAATCCTTCGGCTCCTATATCTTTCTGAGCGATTCAGCTACTTATTTAGCTGAAGGCCAACATCGTTTACGGTCAAGCGCCAATCTCCTTCTACCTCATCCAAGATCTACTCCAAATCCTTTTCTGTGCATGCGGCTAGGTTGTGGAATCGGTTGCCGATCACCGTCCGACAATCTTTCCTCCGTATACTCGTTCAGGGAGACATTCAAGAAGATGTGGCTCACACTATATTAAGTAATTATCCTTTATACTTGTGTTATTTATGTATTGTATGTAAATGTGTGTATTTATGTATTTTATTTTATATTTAGTTATAGATATATTAATGTTTTATATGTGTTATATATTTTTTGTATATAGTTAGGTATTTGAGGTTTACATATGCATTTATATTTATTCAAATGTTTTGCTCTATTTGTCGATCCTTGTTTTTGATTGCTCCTCTACCACTCAAAGGTGATGGCAGAGATCCCTGCAGGGATAAGTCCGCCTTTGTACTTAACACTTTACTTTTATTTATATAACCTTTTTGTTTTTCCTTTTTGTACAATAAAGAGTATAAATAAACAAACAAACAATAGTAAAATACATACAAATTGTCTTCAAATACTTGGGGCATATAATTTTTTTCCGAACTTTTTATTTAGGTTTTAACAAATGAATTCAAACATTGATCGATGTTCATTGTCAAAAAAAAACAATGGGTCAAAATTGTTGATAGAAACGTTTATAGGGGCGTTCAGCCTAAGTAACCTATCCAATAATCTCCCGAAATATTATGGAAGCATTTGAAGACACGCTGTATAGTAAATTCGACGAGTAAAATGTCATCATCTCTTATACGTCCTACTGCTGGGTACAGGCTACCTCTAGGATTGAGAGAGCTTTTGATGTAGTTTCACGCAGGCCCAGTACGGATTAGAAACTTGACACTGGGCGCTGCTTCGTAGCGTACATAGACAGATTTCCTCATGATGCTTGCTTTCACCGAAAACAGACGGTAAATTCTAAATGTAAACGCTTATACATTCTGAAAAACTCACGAGGTGAGAGAACCATGATCCTTTGCTTTAGAGGCCTTAAGGCCAGCTATTTGGCTGGCAAAAACTATACGAATTACCTAATTAAAAATAAACCACAATTTAGTTGAAATGGCCGCCAATCGAACACCCGACGTAATTAAGAGACAAACAGCCGTTCCAATTTCAAAAAGCAACCGCTGTTACGGCGGATTACGTAAGGGCTATCACTGGCCACTCAGTCAACGACCCCGGAACATTAAAAAGTTCCGGACAATGGCAAAAGTAGGTAAATTTGAAAACAGAATGTCAATAGCCGGCGGCCGGCCGAACCTGCCCCACGCGCCCTTGACTTGAGATAAAAAGGGGGAGATGACCGCCCCCCATTGCCCCTCACTGCCCTCTGCCCACGGTTTATTGCCGTTTTTATCGAGACAACTTTAAAAGTTCAACTTTTAGTTTTTAATTGTCTGCGAAGCTCGAGACTATTGTTTATGATTAAAGTGCGAAAAAAAGACAATAACAGCACCGGAGTTCCTCGTGATTATTACTCTTAAAATTATTTAACTCCAATAAAATCATCGATCTTATAGTTTTGAACTTTTTAATTTGTTTACTTTAAATTTCCCGTGCAAAAGGGCAACGATCAATCTAAGTTTTCTGGCATTTTTTGAGTTATAAACACTAATTTAAAGTGTCCCCGGGCTTAAGAGATGATCTCAGCCTCATAAACAACTTAATAAATCATTCACTCCGCAAGCACGGATAGCAAAAAGTATCAGCTGATCATAAAACTGTCCCCTCCGGCCGTTGGCCTTGATCTCGCGACCCCACTATTGAAATTAAAAAGAATTTCCCCGAGGTTACTGGCACTCTGCACTTTTAAAAATAGAATTACGAGTTTCGTAAAAATGGCTTCCCTTTTTTCTAAGCGTCGCGGCAGGGCGGGAAAATGTTTTGGTCTTGTTTAAAAGAAAACAGCTGTTGGTTATGGTACGTATACATATTTTATCTGTGACCGGTAAGATTGTAAATCACGCCGCAGTCGATGGTAGCCAAGCCATGGTAGGTTAGTCTAATAAGAATCCTGTTGGGATATCGTATATGAGTTAAAATGATTTTTTTCTAAAATATCTGATTGTAAGATTGTACTCGTAAAACGGAGCGAGACTT
The DNA here is from genome assembly GCF_025370935.1 of Choristoneura fumiferana. Lineage (NCBI taxonomy): Eukaryota > Metazoa > Arthropoda > Insecta > Lepidoptera > Tortricidae > Choristoneura > Choristoneura fumiferana. The sequence continues at coordinate 13,807,140 of NC_133494.1, forward strand.
AGTAGGAAGGAAGTTTTTAGTTACAACTACAACGTCGGTAGTTATTACACCTAATTTTATTACGGTTCTGTTTATCTTAGTGGTATGTATGATAATACAGCATTTGGTCATTAAATCACCTGTGTTTTCCAGCCATTTTGTTTCGTAGGCAGATACTTATGTGGCATGACTACCTATGGGTAACATTAATTCCAGTTTAGACCTACGACAAAAATCATGCAAGTTATATTACATTGCGGCGCTCGATTGACCACTTAAAATTCGTTTGCATTACGGCTTCGCAATGAAATGCAACTTGCGCCATTTCTTGCAGTCTTAACTGGGCTAAATGATGGGACAATACATAATCCTCGGATTTTCTGAGCAATCCTTTGCATCAAACTATACCGACATCTAAGTATTTCTGTTGTAAGTGTCCGCAACTAAAGTACAATTCAATAGAATCTGTCAATTTTCTACATATTTAAGACACCCTATCGTGGGCACACTTGATTATATATGTCCCTGTTGTTGCAATTATGATCTAAAAGGAATCAAAAAATAATAATAGTCACATCACAAAGCCTTAGGCAGCCCGGTGTTTATATTAGTAGGCTGGAAGTGTCTACAGGATTGTCAGATTCTATTGAATTGGAGTTTAAATTTAAGTTTGAAGTTTCTCAAATATTTTACCAAAAGGATTCATTACAATTTCATCGCCATCTAATCGTTAAATGGATCAGTTGCGTCTGTTTTTTCAGAGAGTGGACGTTAAACGCCGGTTACAAGCCAACTTTTATCAATTGACTGTCCAAGGTTCTTGTAAAAAGTTAGTCGCATCGACACTCTCACGGTGTTATTCACAGAGAGGAGGGCCATAAAATAAGCTCAAAAGCTTCCAAAACTTATCCTATTATATGGCGACCTCTTTCCTAACTAAAGCGGCTACAGAACCTAGCCTTGGTGCTGGAGATGGTAGCAGAATTCTATCTTACTCTTTCGCGTACTATTTGCACGTCAGAATTTTTTTTGACGCACATATTATTGCCATAATATTGGTCTTAGGACTTTAGGGTATGGGCAAGGTAATAAATACTCTCTTGTTTACACCAATTTATATTGGATTTGTTCCTATTTACGGTAACAAGATGTGAAGAGAAATTAGTGGAGTAGTATATCAAGTTATGAATCTGATTTATGTTGCTATCATCTGGGCATTAACAGAAGCATATCTATTTTATATTCCGAAATTAAAACAACTGCTACTAACCATTATCAAAGCTAACTCTAGGTACTAATCAAGCCAGTGAGCAGTGCCGAAGCAAGAGACCGCTGACTTTATAGCTCGCCCAATATTATACAATCGAGGGGACATTGTCCACAGCGTTCCATTCAGACTTTCTTAAAGAAATCACGTCGGCCACCGGAAGACGATTCGACGCGGACAGCCGACCAGAACATTCTATCATAGAATACACTCATGCCTACACCAAACGAATAACCACCGTAAACTACAACGAACAAAATCCACTTTTACGTCAACATTTTTCAAATAAGTAACAGACTTTATTGACTGGCTTTAGACTGTTGGATGTTGTTTTATGGTCGGATTTCGCTCGGTGGTTGTGCAAGGGTGTGTAAGAAAAGCAAAGTCATTGCAAGCAGATGCGTTACGCCCCGATAGGTGTGGTTTTCCACTGTCTTATATTGGTTGTCCGAGCGAACGGTACTTATGTTAACGACTGGAAAAGAAAACAAGCGGAGCTTGAAGTGTGATTTAATGATAGGTAGGTATACATTATGAGAGGAGTCACTCGTAGAATTAAAATAGTAAATAACATCTAGAGTGTACATTGTAAGTGATGCTCAGCGACTGCGTCTTAAAGAAAATATGATCCATCAAGTATTGGTAATGGTAAATACGATTTTTTTTTATTCGACTGGATGGAAAACGAGCAAGTGGGTCTCCTGATGGTAAGAGATCACCACCGCCCATAGACACGTGCAACACCAGGGGGATTGCAGATGCGTTGCCAGCCTAGAGGCCTAAGATGGGATACCTCAAGTGCCAGTAATTTCACCGGCTGTCTTACTCTCCACTTCGAAACACAACAGTGCAAGCACTGCTGCTTCACGGCAGGATTAGCGAGCAAGATGGTGGTAGCAATCTGGGCGGACCTTGCACAAGGTCCTACCACCTGCAAATACGAATATAATATGTATACGAATTATGCATTCTTCTACCTAACTATACTTAGGCCGTATTTAGGTATTTCTATAGAGACAGTACCAATTCCGTACTTGATGTCCTGAATCTCCTATAATCAACGGCTGTTGTGAAGTAAATCCTGACACACTGCAAAACTATGAAGTTTCTGAATATTAACAATATGAATCACAGACAAAAAATGCAATGCTTACTTGTTGCGTGCGACAGAGTAGTAAGTATTTTTTTTCAATGGTTGACACTCATAATAATCAGGAACTTCATAGTTGTGCAATGTGTCATTGACTTCTTAGCGGCCGGGCACTAACTACCAAAGCTCATGATGGAGTAAGTGCTCAGGCATACTACTGAATCTAAATCAAATAATATTATATGGTGTACGTGCCTCAAGCTTTTAAACTTTAATAATTATTTAAGCTGAAGTGGGACTGGGCTGGACATGTCTGCCGCATGCATCCAGACCGATGGTCACGAATCGTTACCAAATGGGTTCCGAAGGATGGTGAAAGGAGCAGAGGCAGACCTAAGAGGAGATGGCGGGACGACCTGAGCGGTTTTCAGCTCGATTGGCAGGTGCATGCTCATGATACGGAAGAGTGGCGAAAGAAAGGGGAGGCCTTTGCCCAGCAATAGGACATATTACAGGCTACATAAAAAAATACATTTTTTATATACATACGCCTCTATTTATACGCACGCTTTCTTATAGCGATGAATGAGCAACCACAAATTCTTACTACATACAGTCACCAGCATTTATATCTGCCACAGCGGGGCGTGCAAAAATATCTGACACGTCCTTCCGGCCATAGAAATAGAGTCGTATCGTATCGGATATTTATGCACGCTTGTTGTGTCAGATATTGGTGCTGGTGACTGTACATATAATATAACGAGCAAGTGGGTCTCCTGATGGTAAGAGATCACCACCGCCCATAAACTGTGCTCGCGTGTAAACACTTCGATTCAATTCTTGAAACTATTATTGCAACGAAAGGATTGTATACAATTATTGCCTATTTTTATACAAGAAAGTTGTATAATGTAAATAGGCCTTAAGTCGCTACACTCTTAACAGAGTTATCGTGCTCGTTGTATGAGGATGAGTGAACCTTCATGAAGACTTTCTTGGGAAAATAGTGTGGTAGTGTCCCCTAGCCTTCCACACCATAGTGTTGGAATCCGGAGTTCGTAGTAGACAACAGAGCGCACTGCTGTCCACTATTTAGTCACGAATGATTTTTTGGAGTCTTTTTGTATTTTTTATTTCAACTCCAAATTTGTTACTTTTACGAAACATAGATGTCGCTAGTGCTGCCGCTTAAGTAGCATAGTAGAAATAAGCAACCTGAGATATGTATGCATAGGAAAAAATCGTGTCTAGATTCCTGTCCAGCAGTGATGTAGGGGTATAGCACGCAGCACGGATTGCTGAGGACCTGGGTTCGATTCCCAGTGCTGGTCTCTTTTTCTGGTTTTTCTGTGCATCCATGTCTCAGTTTGTATTTTCGACACTATTTAGTCATTTTTAGCAGTATTTTAGTTGCCTTTTACGACACACGGGAAGAGATGGGTCCGTGGTCCGCCCTATTCTATAACTGGTCACGGCACACTGGGCCCGCGTGAGAATTATGGTCCAAGACTTCGCATTCTGAGAGGAGGAGGGCGTGCTTAGCAGTGGGACGTATGTAGGCTGGGATGACGATGACGCTGATGATTTAACTACGCGTAGACTTAAGAACCGCCACCTTTGTTTTCGGCAGCTTAAACGTAACTCATTTCAACTAGGCATATCTGTACGTCATACTCTAAGGGAATGGTCACACCTGTGTTTACGTGCATTCAACTATGACGTTCTACACCTTGTCTAATTGCCTGGTTAACCCACTCTATACCGAACTAATTAGGATTATGTTTGGAACCGTTTTTTAGGATGTTTTCAACCGTTTCAATGAGGGTTTTGGGAAAGGCGAAATATCACTAGATGCCTACTTATATGGCGTTAGTATCGAGAGGTCCATTTGACGTTACATTCAAAGTCAAAGTCAAAATATCTTTATTCAATTTAGGCTATAAAAGCACTTATGAATGTCAAAAAAAATCCATCACCGGTTCGGAAAACCTCTCTTGAGAAGAATCCGGCAAGGAACTCAACGAGGTATATATTTTTTTAAACAGATTTACAATATTATTAAATGATATCTGTACATCACAAGTATTTAACACAACTTTATTTTTAACACAGTAGGTTCGCTATTGAAGGGATCGCCAATGCGGATCGGAATTAATTCCAAACATCCCATTCTTGCCTATGAATGGCTCATTCAGTTATGTTACCAATCACGAACGTGACGCATATGTAAAAGTTGTTAAATAAGATGCCTAGATCTGCGAAGTAGATCTATGGTGTGCGTGAAGTTCCCAATCCGGACCATGTGAGAGCTTCAACCCAAACCCACTCTTCCTGAAAGGAGGCCTGTGCCCAGCAGTGGCATGAGTGGGATTTCGCTATGATTTCTTTGGCAAATGCATGGAATGTCAAAATGACATTAGTAGCACAATTGCGTTCCACTCTGGTCCGTGATTTAGTTACCTCGACTGTATGAATGAATACAAATTTTAGCACTTTTCCTTCGGATTGTGGTCTCCCTCCATCATAACATCTGATCTGCCTGAAGAGAAAATTTCTCTTAACTCGCAACTGTCAATTTCATAGAAGTTTAGTGATTGTCGCGAGTTAAACGGAGTCCACAGGAGTTCACTCTACTCGCATTGGATCGCGGACAAAAGGTTCCAAAAGAAGGATTGTGCACTCGTCCTGAGAATCAAGTATCTACTCTCATATCAACAAACCTTTGCCAAACGCGGGAAACATCAAATTGCTTCGGCTACAGGTAGCATTCACGCCACATCATCGTAGCAGTAAAAGTTTGCTCTTCAAACGTACGTGACACATTCACGTGTAACATGTGCGTAGACGCGCTACGCATGTAGCTTGCTTCTACGCAGCTACGAGCGCCTACATCATGTCATCAATAAACAACCGCAAGTGTACTGTTATTTTTCTACCCCATCAGACATGCGGCAGACCAAACACTGAGCTTTTTATTAATGACAACCTCCTCTATCAACAACAGCGCAGTATGCCGAAACCTTTTAAAAACCCCCCTCGTCCCAAGTCGCGTTCGTTACACATCAACGGCGACCAATCAAGCTTTCATTAGGCAACAATCAATATTCATATCCCATGCGGATCTGCAGAGCGAGAAACCCCCGCCGTGTGGAGAGAGCAAAAAAACTTGATAGATGATACCGCATAACTCCCGCATTCGCAAAACGAAATTAAAAAGAACAAGCCATATCACTTAGCGCACACAGAAGCGTGGTTTTTATTAAAAAATTCTACATATCTCTCGCGTCTTCGGCGCCTTATCTTACCCCCTCCTCCACCTCCACCGAACAGAGATAGACAATAAAAAATACGGTGTAAGAACGGGACGGCCACGCGTGGAATACGAAAATTATAATTGCCAACTGTACGTAAATTAACACCGTGGATTTGGTTTGTCTCTGTCTTTTCTTTTCGGCGGAGCGAGTGGGGGATAGACTATGTCTGTGTGTGGAATGATTTGCATGCATGCTCACAAACACAATAATGGACAACGCGGAAAATCGAAGGAAGCGATGCGACTCGATCGGGCTTCCGCGCTGCTTTATGCAGTTGCAGTTGGCTGCATAATGGATGCGGGTAAAACCGTCCGCGCCGCGCGTTATTGGATATCTTATGAATTCTCTTACATAATCTCTACTCTACTTGCATGTAAGTTGCATAAGATATGCAATAGTATATAGTATTTTATACATTGTCTACATAATCTGGGGTTGTTAAAGTAGAGTACCGTGATTAGGTCACGAGGCTTGTTTTAGCCTAAATTGAATAAAGATATTTTATTTTGACTGGGCTAAGTAAAAGTGAGGTACGAGATTTTAAGTCTTAATTATATAGGTAATGATTATAATAAAAAATTTTTTTGGAGTTATTACTGAAGTAACTAATATCATAAATTCTTCAAATAAACCTATACGAATACTTCACTTTTAACTACGTTCAGCCAACTGTCTTAAAAAACTTCTAATACTTCACCTTGTGTACCTTTTTGCTTGTTTCAGATCTTGCATGTCAATTTTGATCTCGTTGCATAGAAAAGTGGATACTAATGTTAGGGCACCGTCTGTACATTATAGGTTAGCAATGCCAGTACAGTCAGGAAAAAGCTTTCCTTTTTAACCCCGGACGCAAAAAGAGGGGTGTTATAAGTTTGACCGTTAAGTGTGTCTGTCTGTCTGTGGCACCGTAGCTCTTAAACGGGTGGACTGATTTGAATGCGTTTTTTATGTTTAAGCAGGTTTTAATTTTTATTTGATGTTTTTTTGAGTCGTTTTTTTTTTAAATTTAATTTCAGTAGGTACTCTATTTATGCGAAATTGTAATGAAAATTTTCTGTACTAATCATAAATGCAAAAGTAACTGTCGGTCTGTCTGTTTGTCTGTCTGTCAGTTACATCATAGTTTGTGACCCTGGGAAGGACATTTTTTGTCCTAGAAATTGACGTAGGTAGTTTTCACGCGAGATCGCGATAAACGAATTCATCGCAGACGTAGTCGCGTACAAAAGCTAGTGTTCCATAAATGCAAATCACGAAACATATTTTCCTCCCAAAGCTTTCAAAGCAAATAAGCTGCAAGCTCATGAAATCCCACGAAAAACTATTCAATGTGCGGTGATAGGACAGATCTACAATAATTGTAGAAATGAACATGATTGCAATAAATGAATATGAATATGAATATGAATATGACTTTCACTTTACAAGGCAATTCATACTTATCTATTTATCTATATATATATATCTATCTAATCTAAATAATCTAATACATTTAAACGAGCAATTCTTGTATATATGTATAAACATATTTCGGGGATCTCGGATACGGCTACAATGATTTCGATGAAATTTAATTTATAATTTATAGGGGTTTTCGGGGATGACAAATCAATCTAGCTTGGTCTTATCTCTGGGAAAACGCTGGTTACCGAGTCGCCCAGGGACTATTACTTACTCTCGCGTTCATATACACATATAATTCATCGTCCCAGCCTAGCCTATATACGTCCCACTGCTGGGCGCAGGCCTCCTCTCAGAACAAGAGGGCTTGGGCCATAGTTCCCACGCGGGCCCAGTGCGGATTGGGAACTTCGCACGCACCATTGAATCGCTTCGCAGGTTTGTGCAGGTTTCCTCACGATGTTTTGCTTCAGCGCAAAGCTCGTGGTAAATTTCAAATGTAATTCCGCACATGAATTTCGAAAAACTCAGAGGTGCGAGCCGGGGTTCGAACCCACGACCCTCTGCTTGAGAGGCGATAGGTCAAACCACTAGGCCACCACGGCTTATTACACCACACATATAATTAGTCACATTATATTATTACTATCTGCTGCAAACGTTTACTTATATACACCGAATTCGTATGAGTCTTTCTTGTATAAAATATTAAGGGGCTGTTTTACCATCCATTGATTAGTGTTAACTGGCGGTTAGGTGTGATGCCGTCTCTATTTGTTTTGTTCGAATAGACAGAGACGGCACCACGTTTTACCGTCGGTTAACGCTAATCAATGGATGGTGAAACAGCCCCTAAGTTAAAGATTTGTTGCACGGATGCTTGCTATCCTTTTGTGAAAAAAAATCTAGATCTATCAGTTTGTTAATTCGGTTTGACTGTTTGATTGTTTGTCTACTTATACTTTATTGTTCAGAAAGGAAATACAAAAAGGTTACATACAAAATGCTAAGTACAAAGTCGGACTTATCCATGAACGGATCTCTGCCAGTCACCCTTTGTTTTCATCTGGGAATATGCATTTCTTATTTCTGTGGGCTGTTTCATCAATTGTATTTTTGATTCTCCGGAAATTTATACGGACATAGGTCCGGTCAAGGACTTTAATCATGAGCCACTATAGAACCTTTTCAAAGGAAAAGTCATTACGATTTTCATTGTTAATTAATGCGATGTCACCATAACGTTTACTGCGAAATGGTTCCATGATGGCTCCTGAATGAAAGTCCTTGGCCGTACCTATTTTAATGACTATCTTTCGATTGCGTTGACTCAGAAGTTTGATTTTTGCTGCTCCAAGGGGTAGCAAACCTGAGTATGGTGATTTTAAGGCCGACAGACGGACGGACAAACAGGTAGACAGATGGATAGATTTACAACGAAGTGATGCTTTAATGGTTCCGTTTTTGCCAACTGAGGTAGGTACGGAACCTTTAAAAAACATACAAAAGTAAAATAATGAATATCTAATTTTTACTAACGAACTTTTAATGCCGTAATAAAATAAGCATCAGTTATAAATACAATTTATACGTCCTTGTTATTTGTTTCTTACCACTAAGATTAAATACACAAATAGGTCCGTTTAGTTTGGATTTCATTGACGTGTTCTTCACATCTTGCGTCCTTTTTTAATTCGCCAGGTAGGATAATGAAACGACGCACCTGGATAACGGCCAAGAAATACCAAGTTGAATTTAGTAGTCGTAGGGAAAATATCACAGAGATATAGATTCTGAGATCTATATCTGTGGAAAATATGTTTAAATTTCTTAGTTACGAGAATAGCACAGGAAAATTGTACCGACATGAAAGTTTTCAAAACAAGAAAAACCGGCCAAGAGCGTTTCGGACACGTTCCGTTTAAAGTTGAATATTTCGCGAACAGATCACTGAGTCGAAAAATCGTTGTGGTAACCCCCAATGGTTTTAAAAGACCTATCCAACGATACCCCACACTATAGGGTTAGTCGAGAAAAAATCAATCCACTTTGTCTATGGCAGGTACTTACCCTAAAAAATTTTTTTTCACTTTTTATCATTGTACCACTTTCTCGGCGTGACTGATATGTATATGGTCTGTGAGCTTAGCCGCAGATAGACGGACAGACATGGCGAAACTATAACGGTTCCCAGTTGACTACCGAACCCTAAAAAGTACTGTCAGTTTCTTAAAATTTGGGTTAGTGGAAAAAATCCATTAATTTTATTTCTGTCCATGACTGGTGGCCCTAACTATATCATGATAAAAATGTTCCTTTAAGCAAGTTAAAACACCCTTATCAATACATGCCCTGAGTGAGCACAGCTAGGTACAACCAATACGCGCGTATATATTCCATGCGTATATTGGTGCCAGGTCCTACGTCGTCATCTAGAAATATCTCTGGAGTCTGAGTACGATCGGCCGCTCCATTTGAGGCCTATGCACCATTTGAGGCCTATACCCCATCATAGAGCGGTACGAGTACCAAAGTCCCCAAAAATACCCCAAAAACCCAAGTTAAACTCTTTAACAATATCTCCGGAGTGACATTTGCTGGTACAGTCGCACGCACAAAACAATGGCGCGCGACGGTTGACCTCGCGGTCTCCCCATGTCTTACCCCCCGCCCGGTAGCACCGCGTGCAATTAATATGCCGAGGCGGCCGCGAGCGCGAGGACTGCCAACACTTGATACTTTGGGGAAAAGAAAATAAACAAAAACATTACCAAATAATTTATTTACGGGCGTTACTTTGCGGAGGATATCAATGAACTATAAACAATCACTTTGCTGACCCGCGTCCTTACGATATCTACGTCTATGCAACAAGTGCGTGTTCATACTTGTACAGCTCCTCCACCTCCACACTGTAAGAATACACACAAATCACATAAACGCTACTATCACTACAAGCACACTACGCTGACTGTTCATGCTGAGAGTTCATCCTCAGAGCAACATAATCGTTCATAATGTTACCAGTAATAAAACATTTTAACATCTGGTAGCTATATAGCTCATTAAAAAACATTACCTACGCAAGATCTGTCAGTTGAAATGTTTACAATCATTAATGCCGAATGAAGCGAGCGCAATTCTATGCACTCGTCCGTATTATAATGTACAATTGTTTAGTTGAAATCCACTTCGTATCGTATAAACGTTGCAAGAGGAACCCGGGGTAAGATATGAACTGTAAATAATCTGATTGGTCGGATTCTGTACGTCTGTGCTCCGCTTCACCTCTATAGAAGCATATCCATAGTTTAGTTCAGTCTAGTTATTCACTTAATATAATATTACATCATAATTAATATAAATGTTATAAGTACGTATGTTTGTTATCTAGGCGTAATCTTATCGTGTCGTGCTGGGATTTTGAATAAGAAACACTTCTCAACCCGTGAGTGTCGTAAAGGCGACTAAGGAACCTAATATTAATGGGCTGCAGCAACCTCTATTATCAAGTATTCTGGACATCAACACTGTGGTGAAAATGACAAGGGAAAACCGTCATGAAGGTTTAGTGTCAGACACCAATACTCAACTGATAACCACGACCTCTTTATCAAGAGGCATCTTAACAAGAGTTTTGCATTTATTTTCCACTTGACCTACCCTCCTTTTTTGGCTAAACTTAAGGTAAACTGGTAATATGCCTAAGTGTTTGTTGAAAATATCTTGCTCAAATTGTATTTGAACTTTTGGGAACAAGCTCTGCTTCGACAGCCGGTGAAAAAAAAATTGTACAATTTTTGGGGTAACTGTCCGTGAAATTATTTACAGTTATTTAATTTCGAACATGAAACTACCGTGAGACTCACTCATATTAAATATAATGATCCGGATAACTCACGTCTTAAATCGAGTTTAGCTCGACTGTTTCGGGCTAATCCGTAGCCCTTCGTCTTCGGAGCAACGCGACTCAGCGGCTGCTGCACCAAGCGCGTTAAACTCGATTTAAGACGTGAGTTATCCGGGTATATTTAATATGAGTTATTTAATTTCGCTGTTTTTCTAAACGCCTTGGTCTACTACCAAGTCTACTGAATTGGAAGTTAGGTGACTGGCATTTTGCTAGATCGATTGTCAACATAAGGATTTTAAAAAGGTTTAATGTTTAATTTACCAAAGCATTTCTCATGAATGTAGAGCTCGTCTCTATACGTACGTACTGTAACTGTATGTCACGTTCAAAGTAAATAGTTGTCCAATTTAAATTCATATTTACAATTACATATTTTGATATGAATGTCAGATTTGTAATACATTTTGTCGAGAACATCCAACTTTTTAGTGTAACAAAAATAATAATAAAAAACCCTAATTACAAGTATCAAGCACGTTCAGTTGACACGTAACCCGTCCAAGTTTTCTTTTGCGAAAGAAGAGAGAGAATTTTTGATCAATAATTGTCACTGGGCGGCCCCCTCCCCGGCGGGAGGGGTTAAGGGGCGGGCGGCGGGGGGAGGAGGGGGTAATTACGAGTGCGTTTTGTTACCGAGATGATAGGCGCGAAAAATGGCTCGCGCGTGCCTTTACGTGTCTCCTCTAGTTTTGAATATTCAGAGTCGGCCTCTCGGCCTGATGAAATATTGAATAGACGGAGTAATTTATTCCCCGAAGAGAGTTTCCGAACGTCCGCTCCGTTCGGATATTGAAATTAGGCACTGCTTTACTTAAGAAAGGCGTTTGTGATGAGTGTCCTATATACGCGCTTGCGATTCTCCCTCGAGTTTTTCGGGGTTTATTCTTAGAACGGCTTTTGGTGTGCGCTTTAAGCTTCTTACTTTTAGACGTTAACTTGTCAATGCTACTCTTAATTCTACTTCACACTAGGTAATTATAATACTTGCGAAAGTTTGTTTATGGACGTGTATTTGTTACTCTTTCAAGCAAAGAGCTGAATTTACTTTTAATGAAACTTTACAACAATATAGCCCTTACATTAGAATAACAGATAGGCAACATTTTATACCGATATTCTCACAGGATTGGGATAAAACCTCAAAATCTGAACCCCTGAGTTTATAGTCAGGAAATTTGACACGGTTGTTTTTAATGCAGCGTCAATGAAAACCACTATGTAATTCTTTGGATTTTCCAGATGAATTTTTGTTCGTTACTCCTTCACAGCCGTGGTGGCCGAGTGGTTTGACCCATGTCCTCTTGAGCAGAGGATCGTGGGTTCAAAACTCCGGCTCGCACCTTTGAGTTTTTTGAAATTCATGTGCGAAATTACATTTGAAATTTAACGCGAGCTTTACGGTTAAGGAAGACATCGTGAGGAAACTTGCACAACCTGCGACGTTCATCAATGGTGTGTGTGAAGTTCCCGATCCGCGCTGGGCCCGCGTGGGTACTATGGCCCAAGCCCTCTCATCCAGCAGTGGGACATATATATGCTGGGATGATGATGATGGCTCCTTCACGCTAACTCGGCTGGACGGCTTTGAATGAAAGGTATGTAGATATAGCTGGAATATACATGCTACTTTTTATCTCGATATTTCCATGGGATAGGGAATTTCATAATATTCCAGAACTGCAATTCAATTGCTGGATTCAATGAGTTATGCGTGCGAAGTCGCGGGAAAACACTAGCAATATTATAAATGAGAAAGTCTTGCAAATATTACCTTCCTACTATTACTAGTACTTTGCATTTAACCCTATGTTCTCATGAAAACAAAGAAGAGACTTAGCTCCGAATTCTTACTTCGAATCCTGTAATGGAGAAACAGATTCTAGATAATTCTAAGATGGGATAAGTTACTCGACGGTTACTTCTAAGCAGTGCTTGGGACACTTATTAAAGAGACTAACTGCCACTCCGAGAAATATTAATTAATGCTCAATTATTTAGGTGTTATGAAACGAGTAGAGACTTTTAATAATAACCAATATAGAAAAGTTGAAACACTCCCGATATTGTGTAATTTCAAAGTTAAAAAATGGCGGAATCAACCATAATGAGGTATAGATAAGAATCACCACAACGTTTGCGCGTAAAAAAACTGCATCGAAAATTATCCATCCGTTTGAGAACTACGATATCACAGACAGATAGACATCGGCGTCAAAGTTGATTTCAAAATAACCAGGAATTCTTCATGGTTTGGTAGAAGTTTGTTTGTTTGTTTATACTCTTTATTGTACAAAAAGGTTACAGAAAAAAAGTACAAAAGCGGACTTATCCCTGAAGGGATATCTCTACCAGTCAGTGAGTGGTAGAGAAGAGCAATAAAAAAACAAGGATCGAGAAATAGAGCAAAACAATTGAATAAATATGAATGCAATGTAATCCCCAAATACCTAAATATATACAATGTAGAATACATATATAAAACATATATATATTTGTAACTAAGTATGAAATACATAAATACACATATTTGCAAACAATACATAAATAACACAAGTATAAAGGATAATTACTAGAGGGTAGAAGTAGGTATTTAGGTAGGTACCTAGAAATATATTGTACCCGGCCACCATCCTTTGTCTTAAAAGTTGAGGCATCCTTTTTCGAGCAAAGTTTCAATTAAATCAATTCAGTGGCGAGACACAGACAGACGTTCTATCTTATTCTAGCATGAATAAAATTTTACTGCATTTCCAATATGTATTTACATTACATATTCATATATACGTCCCACTACAGGGCACAGCCCATAATGAGAGGGCTTGGGCCATAGCTCCAACGCAGGCCCACTCAGGCCCAGTGTTAATCAAGAACTTCACACACACCACTAAACTTCGCAAGTGTGCGCAGATTTCCTCACGATTTTTTCTTCATAATCTATTTGTTACCAGTAACATTATCTATTCTAAGCATAGCAACTTAATTTGAAATAAAATCGGACACTGTCTTAATAATTCTCGAAATTGTTCATAGCCAAAAATTAATTAACAAATCGTAAATGAAACGCTATGCCTGGCGGTAATGCGAAAACACGTTATTGCACTTAGCCGATATGCAAATCCATTGGTGTCGTGTGGTCTGCGCGAGCGCTATAATGGAGTAGATCGAACAAAAATGCTTAGAAACATACTCGTCTTATGCTGATGGCATAGCCAAGCGAATTAGCTCGCTAAAGTGGTAATGGGCAGGAGAGCTACTACGTAATTCGAAAATCGAAGTTCGTATCGTACCGTCCCGATGACGCTTATGTTATTTAATACGAGAGTGACAGGGACGGTACAGTATGAACTTCGATTTTCGAATTTCGTAGTAGCCCCACAGGCCGTATAGCAAGGAGAACAGATGGCCAATATGGCCATCGGAGCCGAAAAGCTCTCGAAAGGAGACCGCGTTATCGGAAAAGGCAGCGTAGGACGCCCACCAACGAGATAGTCTGGTTAAAGCCAGGTTAACGTCTATTAATCTAGTTCACAATACGGTATTTGATTTTTTTTTCATTTTATAAATAAAAGATTGTCAGTGCATGTTATCAAATGGAACAATCACTTTAAAGAATTTAAGATTTGAAATTTAATATTACATAGACAGAGGAAGACATAGGTACTAGCATGTGACGTAACACGCAAGGAGCAACATATCTACTGCATAGAGAAAAGCGTTTTAGAAAGAGACAAAGGAAAATTGCAAAGTTTCTCACGGGATAGTGGTAAACAATTTTTTTGCAGACGAAGTCGCGGGCAAAAGCTAGTAATAGATAAAAAAACTAATATTACGCATGATTTAATTATGAGATCGTAGCCAAAAATATTACGAAACTCTTGCATCTACTTATATCGTTCTCTGTCGCTCGCAACATCGCAAGAGGGTGGTTAATGAATAAAAAAATCCCTTTTTTTCTGCATTGCTCAGTGATTAGTTACCCTTATAATGAGTAGTGTGAGTGTGTGTGTGAGGGGGAGAGCGACTAAAAATTTGACAGTTGATAAGGGACGTTTTTTAAGGTTGTTCTTATCGATTGGACTTGAGCGGAGGGGGTGATCAAGATTACGTTTTAAATACGTGCAAGAGCGATATACGATTTCTCGGGAGACTTTGAAGTTGTAAGGGTGGATGGTCACATTCGCAAAATAAATTTTTGTTTAAATAATACTACAAGCTATTTTGCTGTAAGTACTTTTTGGTTGTACTTGCATTGTGATCCAAAGTACACTTCCGTACTAAATTTCAAGACAATCCGACCACCGGAAGTGGGTCAAAGTAAACTTGCAAGATTTGACCAAACAACAACAAAGTGCAAAAGAAAACTTGTATAAAATTACATCAATTTAAAAAAAAACCCATCAAGCTTAAGTTTTAATGCAGTTAATTTTTAAAAGTTATCCAAATTAGATTCTATATTATCTTTATACATACATACTCGTACATTTCTATGAAAACTACGTTCACTTCGTTTAGAGGTCGCTCTGTAGCGATACCATCGCCCGTTTTTTACGTTTAAATTTTTCTCTTATATATAGCACTTCTACTCCGTAGTTCCTGTAGTGCGGATTGGGAACTTTACACTCAGCCTTGAATTACTTCGCAGGTTTGTGTAGGTTCCTCACGATGTTTTCCTTCACAATAAAGCGCGTGGTAAATTTCAAAAATGTAATTTAGTGCATGAAATTGGAAAAACTTAAAAGTTCGAGCCCTGGAACTTTAAACTATGGTACCTACCGATCTTTAGTTGACAGGCATAGGTCTTACCATTAAGCTATCACGGTAATCACGTATGACATATGTTTTTTCTGTATCGCTCTACGTTTTCAGATTACCCGATCTGATATCGGTATCGGACGACGATGGTCGACACCCGATATCCGACACCATGTGCTGTTTTCGCGTACGGGGATTTGCTCGATAGCTTAGTGCACATACACAGAGACAATATAGATACACATATAGCACACATGCAAACATTATCGTCCGATAGCCCACGGTGTCGGCTCCGATATCCGATATCGGGTCGGACGATATGAAAGACAGGTAAGTTACATATTGTAATTCATTATTATTGTACTGTATAGGTAGAGTCATTCACGATGACGCGTGCCGTGGTTCTTATTACAATGTCATTAATGCCTAATTTTGTCAAAATTCTTCGTGGATGGCACTAGGTATACATTTTACTTGCCCCGATATCGTATCGGCGGCCGATACCGATATCGGATCGGATAATCTGAAAGCGCTCTCATTCTTAATAAATAGTCGATGTAATTACCATCCCTGTTTCTCAGATCAATAGCTTCTCCTTGGAATTTGAATCAATTGAAACAAAACCACAATCTTATTATTTAAAGTACGTAATACCTTATCTTCCCAACGAGCTCCCAAATAAATAAATGCCCGATTTTCCTTACCACAAACGACGTGTAAAGGTAAAGTATCGCATCACATATATACGTATATAACTTTGGCCTCGAGAAATGGGGACTTTCTTACTTTTCCTCCCCATTCGTGTCATATGCGTCCAAAATATCAAGACACGTTTAATGTCTTCAACTAACCCCGTGCTTCTTTAGGTTACTTTAGAAAGTGCGGGGCGTCCGGGACCAAGATAGGATCGGCTCTTTTTTAAGAAGGGATGTAAGAGTGACTCAAGTTAAATTAAGAATGTGGAGTTTGTAGGTTTTTTACTTTTTCACTCACTTCGTTTGTTGACGGTGAGTTTTTTGACAATGTAGACTTTAAGGTACTGCCAGTGTTTTGGTATTCCGTTGAGAATAACATTCTTAATGGAATGATGCAGTGTGTAATGAAAAGTATGAAAATCGATAGGAGTTTTGAGATATTTGTTTATTTTTGCAATTGTTTTACTTACCTATTAATGAATCATGTTGTTTTCCAAATGGATGAGATATTTATTGACACTATTAGCTGTTGCCCAACACTCCGTCCCCGTAGACTTCGAGTAACGCCATCCCACGGGAATTAAACAATTTTCCGGGATAAACACTATCCTATGTCCTTTGCCGGGACTCAAACTATCTGTATAGACACCGAATTTCATCTAAAGCGGTTCAGCGGCTTAGACGTGATGAGACTGATGAAGTAACATACAAAACAAACAAACAGATTCACAAACTTTCGCATCCCACTTCCTAATATTATAAATGCGTTTGTTGGATTGATTTTTTATTTGACAGAACAGCAGAACCAACCGTAGTGGCAAATTTTCTGGGTGGAAAATGTTACCCCAAGTAATGTACCTTAAGCCGAGTTTAGACTTGCAAGAAAAATCGTGCAAGTTGCATTACATTGTGGCAATACAAACTCGTTGGATTTACGGCCTCGCCATGTATGCAACTTGCACGATTTTTCTTGCAAGTCTAAACTTAGCTTAACTAAAGTAGGTATTTAAGTTTTCTAAAAAGAAAACGTCACATGTCTTATTTTCTAATAATACCAACTTTCTCTCACCCTAACGGCCGTATCGTTTTTTCGAGGGTCCGCGAAGGTGTGTTTTTTGGATTAGAACCTCTTTGAAGTCGTGATTACGGCTACGGCTCTGAGATGCGTTTTGTTTACTTTCCTGTAAGAGTGTTGCGTAATATATGAAACGGTTTGCTGTGACATGGGTTCTTGAAGCTTGTTTGATGTTCGCTAATCTAACCGTCGCACTTCAAATATGTTTTATGTGGCGACAGGTTAGTTGTTGAAAAATATATTTTTGCTAGCTTGTATCTGCGTCTTTGCTAAAATTGCAGAAATTACTATCCTGTGTAAGCATATTTGTCTTCCTGACTTTTACTCAGTGCCGCTGTCAATATTTTGCAACCACTTGAACGCACATGTGCGTTCGCGGCACTCGAAGAAGTCTGATATTAGACACCCAGATGCAAATGCGTTAAAATCAATAAAATCAATATTGATAACTTGATAATTATGTGGGCTGGAAAACAATAGCATCATCATCATCATCGTCCCAGTCTATATACGTCAGACTGCTGGGTTCAGACCTCGTCTCAGAATGAGAGGGCTTGAGCAGTAGTTCCCACGCGGGCTCGGTGCGGATAGGGAACTTCACACACACCATTGAATTACTTCGCAGGTTTGTGCAGGTTTCCTTACGATGTTTTCCTTCACCGTAAAGCTAGTGCTAAATTTGAAATGTAATTCCGCACATGGATTTCGAAAAGCACGGAGGTGCGAGTCGGGGTTTAAACCCACGATCCTCTGCTTGAGAGGCCATAGGTCAAACCACTCGGCCACCACGGCTTAAAACAATAGTACTAATTACTAATATAAGACATTATGTAGGGGGAAACGTGCCACAGTCGAACTAACTGATTCATATACCTTTGGGCGAAACCTTTTAATAATTAATTTCAATATGATTACCTTGACTAAAGTATGGAATGAATAGCAGAAAGATTCCACTTTGGTGCATGATTCAGTTATTTGACTATTACCGGAGAGTCTTTCCTTTTTATAATTTTGAAAAATAACTAAGGATGTAAGAACTGCCGGATACTATGTAAAAACTATGTTTCTCATAGAATTCATATATACATAGGACAGAAAATACAAATAGGAGCACTAACATTTTAAAACTTGAAACTCTAAAAGTTTCCCTTTGAATCTCCGAGTCGCGTGAAATAGAAAATGCAAAAACGCGGAAGGCAAATGGACAAAAAGGAGCTGCATGTGTCCGCCCACGCCTCCGTCTGGTGAGGAATTTGTACAAATAACTCGCCGTGACGGAAACCAGCGTTGTAATGCCGCTACCACGAAGCAAGCAGGATATAAAAAGTGGTCTCTGTTCTACTAATAGGTCTTTATTTATATATTGGTTTGCCAACAGATACAACACTTGACAGTTTGTGTGTGTTTGTTACTTTCACGCCAAGAAAAAAATACGTGTTTTTGAAAATGTAACTGACGGACTACCTACTTAATTATATATTTTAGGGATCTAGTCTATTCAAGTAGAATGCGAGTTATTTAATAGTACATTACTGCAGAGGCCGTGAAGTAAGGGATTGATGGACGAGCTTGGGGTAGGCAAAATAAGGATAAAACAAGTCCATACAGCAATCCCTGTTCTGGCCGAGGATTGTATAGTGCTTTCTCAAATAATGTGTGGAAATATTGCAATTAAAATAACTACTAGATAATAAAATAAATAATAGTTTAATTTGCCGTCTTTTGTATATTTTTTTATACTTGCAACTTGAACATAGTTATTCGAACACCGTGTTTTACCGCACATAATGTAATGTAATGTTTTATTTTTTTGCTTTTATGTCGCAACTTACAGAGTCTAGTGGTGGTTGGCTGTTTGTAATTTTTCCTTCGTTAGTTTAATGTTAGTAAGCAAATTAAAAAAGTTAGAGCAGCAGACAGTAGTGGATTTTCATACATTCCCTATTGGCCTTGGGCCAAGAAGTAATATAGGGAGCCGTAAATGAGAAACTTCATGTTTTAATTTCGTGACATTACCTAACGCATACAATTTCCGATCATTTACTCCATTGCGATTACTAATGGGCACGGTAGAGCGAGTACAATATCATAGTATGAACATATAGGTAATAATGCAAATCGTATACAAACAATATACAGAAGATTTTCCTCCAGTTGTGAACCAAACTATTTATGGTAAGAGATGAACGAAGCATAGTGCACACAAGTTCTAAATTCACGTAAAAACTGCTCTACATTTTTCGAATTTTTCTGTTATCTCAAGACATTAGAAGAATTCGCCTGCCATTCCGCGCTTTATCAGGTGACTTAAAATGCTTGCCTTAGCTTGTCGTATTGGTGAACTTAAAGTTTACTTACAGTCCTACTAGCTGTTGCCCACGACTCCGTCCTTGTAGAATTCGTTTATCACATACCATCTAGTAGCCCACTTGCTCATTTCCCACTCTATTAAAAAACACTGCCGAACTCAGCTATGTTCTTCAGCCGGTTTTTGGTTCAGAATGACTGCACGCCTCTGTTTATCACTACCCCGCAGGAACTATGAAATTTTCCGGGATAAAAACTGTCCTATGTCCTTCCCCAGGACTCAAACCATCTGTATACCGAATTTCTTCTAAATCGTTTCAGCGGTTTAGACGTGAAGGTAACAAACAAACAGAATTACAATCTTTCGCATTTACCTACAATATTAGTGGGTTTCATCATCATCATCATCATGTCAGCCGAAAGACGTCCACTGCTGGACAGGCCTCCCCCAAGACTCTCCACTCAGACCGGTCTTGTGCTTTCCGCATCCAACGCGATCCCGCGATCTTAACCAGGTCGTCGCTCCATCTTGTTGAAGGCCTACCGACAGCTCGTCTCCCGGTCCGCGGACGCTATTCGAGAACCTTCTGACCCCATCGGCCGATGAGTCCTGCGAGCAATGTGCCCCGCTCACTGCCACTTCAGTTTCGCAATTCTTCGAGCTATGTCGGTAACCTTAGTTCTTATTAGTGGGTTTATACAGTGAAAATTTTGCATTGCATTTCAGTACTCGATTGATCACTTAAAGCTACAGTGAAGCCCGTTGTCAACGATTAAAGCATAGAGTCGGTAACGGTTGTTTTCGTTTTCAACCGTTGTCTGTTTAACACAGGTTAAAACGTTTTTTGAGGCTAGGCTCAGATATAAAGAAAGAAAGAAAGAAAGAAAAGTAGATGTTACGAAAGGATCCCAAATCAGCAAACTGGGGGTCTGCGAAGGGCGCTGATCTACCTTTGGTAATGGTCCCAAATAAACCATCCTATGCTTATACCTAACTCGTTAAATCAACCGTCCCAAAAAGTAATGCTATTATGAAAATGATATATAGATGCATTAAGACCAGCACTTAATCTCCTCGGTAAAAAAAAAATACAAAAAGATTCAAAAAACAATCCTGCTATTATCACAATGTTCTTGCATGTGTGCACTTAGCCACGGACAAAAAATTTTAACAGTAATTTTCAGCGAATCTGAAGGTTACTGAACCCTCTGTGTCGATGTTTCAGAAGCCACGTTCATTTGGTTCCATGCTTTGTGTTCTTTGTGGCAGCCTAAGCTTCAATTGAAGTTGGAACAATTTGCAAACATCTTTTATTTAACTTCAATACAGACAAAAAATCACTTTGCTATACAATTATTATCAATCGAAAGATGTCTACAGTTGACTTGTACCTGTAGGTACTCGCAATGGCCTCAGTCCAACAACACTGTCCTCTAGGCCCTCTAGCTCTTAAGACTATTTCAGTATGTAGGTATTCTTCGAGATATATCGGTGACTTGTTTTCCGGCAAATGTTTGTACCTACTCCAGATACATTCGTACAAAGTAACTCCGAGTAAAGCTTCTAATAAAGGTCTGCAATTATTTACAAGCTTTAATTTAGCTTCACCTGTCCCGATGTCTGTCCGTCTGTAGTCAAACCTTGCAAGTTAAATTTGATCAACCTTCAGTAGTTGGATTCACTTGAAATTTGGAATACTTATGTAAATTGCGTGACAATACAATAATCTGGCAGTGACATCCTGGTAGTCCGGCCAGGATCGTCTCCACAGTACGGAACTCTTCAACGGTTAATGGCATCATGGCAAATGTAGTTTGGGTGACAATGCAAGTAAAGTTGACAAAATTACAGTCAGCAAAGAAAGCTTGTATTAAAAATGATTTTTTTGCGTAAAAGGCAGTGAACGTGTAAACGGCTTATATAAACTAAAATGGACACTACAGTTCATTACGCAGAAAACGATGTGATTGGCCTAAAACAACGGAGCGTTCAACATTCCATTCGCCATAGCAGCGGCTTCTAGCTTTTTTGCCGCCATAAGAATTTACATAGACTACAAAGGCAGCTTTTTATACTATGAGCAGGTATTTAAAAGATTAACGGACCTGGCATTTTAGACTACAAAAATAAAAAATAAAGTAGCGTAAAAAGTTTTATACTCACAAATCGATAGTTTTGTTCTTGGAACGATTATTATGATCCCACTAGTATTATAAATGAGAAAGTTTGTATTGCTGTTTGTTTGTTTGTTACCTCATCACGTCTAAACTGATGATAAACACCCTACCGAATATAAACATATCTAACCTCCTAATGCCCGGAGTCCTTTATAAAGGATTTATTGTAATTTTAAATCTAACTCTATCATAAATTACATAAAGTTTGATGTTCATAAATCAAAAATTTGACTTGGGCGTTAGGAGGCTAATTTCTTAGATATAACACTATCGATCAAAATATAATCATACATATGTAGCAATTGCTGTAGGTACAGGCGGTTACAAATAAAAAATTAGCCCAGTGCGTGTTGAGTGCGTACATAAAAAAAATTTTTTTTCACGCTTATTTTACTACTTTGTTCACGTAGTTGATATTTATTATACTGATGCAACATCTTTCTAGCACTAATAAATAATTTCTAGAGCGAGCAGACATGGCCAAATTATAAGGTTCCTTATACGACTACAGAACCCTACAAAACATACGATCGATTTAAGAAACATCCATCTTTGTGAAATCGGTTAACAATTAACTCGCCTCTTTCTAACTCTATAGAAAACACTCTTCTAACTTAAAAATCAACATTAAACACGAGGTCCTCCCCAACTATACGGAACCATCCAAAAACTTTCCTAAGACATATCATAGGCAATCACATCTGCTTTCAACCACACCGGCAGGTGCGCTTGGCGGAGCGTGATTCCTGCAATCGCTGCGGAAGGCAGGAAATTTGCGGTCCAGTCGGGAATGACCTTACCGTGACGCGCTAACTGAACGGCTTAGTTTTAGGCTTAGTTAGGCTTAGCTTAGAACCTATATATTATCATAACTAATATCACAATCGGGACTTTTTTTACTCGTTTTGGCGTGATAAGTCCCGGTTTTGAAATTAATCATGAGTGAAAATCACGAGAGTTTGAAACATTATACTCAAATATCATAGGAATTATCACTTTATCATTAGGGTTCTGTACCCAAACCCATGTCCGTCCGTCCGCCTGTCACTAGGCTGTATCTCATGAACCGTGATAGCTAGACAGTTGAAATTTTCACAGATTATGTATATCTGTTGCCGCTGTAACAACAAATACTAAAAACAGAATAAAATAAATATTTAAGGTGCTCCTATACACGCGTTGTTTTTGCTGTTGTCTAATGTATAGATAATGGTACGAGACTCTTAGTGCGCGAGTCCGACTCGCACTTGGTCGGTTTTGTTTACTTATTTACTAGTAACTAGTGTTTAGCCGTGACTTTGCACGCGTAAATCATTAGATTCAGCAGTTGAATTGAATTCCCGGGATTGTACTAAATTCTCGTATAAATTCCCAAAGTACAGTGTTTTTATTACCTAATTTACTCTTTATTATTAAAAAAAAAATAAAAAATAATTACAGTTGGGATTTTATACCGATCCCGTAGGAATATCGAGTTAAAAAGTAACCAATGTGGTATTCCAGTCCGTTCAGCTATTTATATACAAAATTTCATCTAAATCCTTTTAGTCATTTTACCGTGAAGGAGCAATACACATAAGTACCTACACACCCTTGCCTACTCATATTGTTAGAGATGGCTCTTAAGCGATATTGCTTACCTTGTAATTTTCTCTCTGTGTAGGTAGGTACCTGTTTTCTGTATAGCTTACAATTTGTGGTGTACAATAAAGTGTCATTGTATTGTATTGTATCCACTCACAAAATTTTTCACGAACGTATAATATTTGTTTTAAGGATTCCGTAGCCAAAATGGCCAAACGGAACGCTTATAGTTTCGCCATGTCCGTCTGTTTCTCAGGGACTATCAATGCTAGTAAGCTGTAATTTTGCACGAATATATATGTACAATAAAAAATACAAAAAAAAAATTTAGATTGTAAAGTGGGGGTAATTTTTTTTCTGAACCAACCTTATAGTGTGGGGTATCGTTGGATAGGTCTTTTAAAACCATTAGGGGGTTGCTGAAACGATTTTTCGATTCAGTGATTTGTTTGCCAAATATTCAACTTTAAAGTGCAAATTTTCATTAAATCGAGCGTCCCGCCTCTAAAATCTAAACCGTCGGTGGAAAAATCTGAAAAAAATCAGGATGTTAGTAATTATATGAACTTAAGAAAACTATAACGGTTAAGTTTTATTGACAATTACTAGTAGTTTAAGAGAAAATAACAGCCTAAGTTATAAAATATACCTAAACTTGGATTATTCCGTACAAAATACGAAATTTTTCGACAAATATTACTTTATTTTTCGTAATAGCTACGGAACCCTATTTCGGGCGTGTCCGAACACGCTCTTGGCCGGTTTCTTTTTCTAAACTGACCGTACCGTAACTAAGTCCACTTTCGTCGTTGTTTGTATCTCCGTGCACACAAACCTCTGCTACGTGTGAAACTGTTTATTATTATCTTTTATCTCAGCCTGCAGTTACCAATAATACCAAGGAGACCGCAGACCGAGTCGGGACATGAGTGGTTTTTATGCCAATTTTAAGAGCTGTCAGGGTTCCGTCGGGTTTCAGAACCAAATGTAAGTACAGTCACCAGCATTAATATCTGCCATGGCGGAGCGTGCAAAAATATCTGACACGTCTTTCCGCCTAGAAATAGAGCCGTATCAGATATTTTGCACGCTTGTTGTGTCAGTATGGTGCTGGTGACTGTACACATTAAAACGAAGGAAGAGACTTCATCACGTTAACAACACCTTTTTTACCGACTTAAATACCTTTTTTTTTTTTTTTTTTTTTTTACGACAGGAAATGCCTTACGCATACCCCCGCATCGTGGGGACGATGCGAGTGGTTATGTGGGACTCTCCTCTCCTTCCCCTTCCCGAGTGAAAGGAAAAAGAGAGGCATACCCACTAAAACCTGTCGATGGTCCTCTTTGCTTTTAGCAGATGCCACGGGCGCACTTGTGTGTTCCTACCGCGACATCCGCAAGCTGGCCCCGGCTCTACAAGGCTGAGCATCATAGAGCCGGGGTCCCCGCGCCAAGAGGGAGTGGACCGACCATTGGTCCCCCCTCGACGTGTGGGCTGTCAAGGCGGCAGGGAATCCCCATTCCCCACCAGCTAGCACCACTACGGGGGGCGAGGGCGGCGATATATTGCCGTCTTCTCCTCCCCGCTCGTCTGCGCCGGAGCGGGGGCGCCAGGGGATCTTCCTCGCGTTCCCGCTCCCTCTCCTCCTTCTGCGAAATGACTATTTCGCAGAAGGAGGCGACGGCCTCCCATGCCCTCTCACTTCCCAGCATGGCGTATACGACGCTGGGAAGCGAGAGGTCGCCGCCAATAGTCGCCACCAGGGTGCGGCGCTCGTCGAACCATGCAGGACACACCTCTAGGTGTGCTGCGCCGTATCCTCTCCAGCGCCGCACCCGTGGCACGACGCCGTCTCTTCCCTTCCGATCCGACGCAGGTATCGTCCGAAACATCCGTGTCCGGAGAGCACCTGCGTGACTCGGAAGGTGAGGGACCCGTGGGTCCTTCCGCACCATTCCGGGAGCTGTGGCGTATGGCCTCGATCGTGCGGGTGCCGTATTCGGCGTCCGCTAGGCCATCTACCCAGAGCTCCATGACTTCAGATTTCTCTCTCTCCCGGGCGTGAGCGACCTCCTCCGGGCGAGTGAGTCGCCCCGGACTCTCTGCTCGGCCCGCGCCCGATATGCTTCAGCCAGCACACCGCCTCTATCTCCAGGGGGAGTGCCGGCCAAAACGCAGGCCGCTGCGTGGCTCACCGTGCGGTAGGCCCGGCAAGCGCGCACCGCAATAATGCGTTGCGGCCTGCGGAGGAGGGCCCTGTTCGGCGCGTCGAGGGCTGCTGCCCATATCGGTGCGCCATATAGGGCCATGCTACGAATGGTCATGGCGAACAGTCGCCTGCAGAGCGCACCCGGACCACCCAGGTTCGGGAGAAGCCTTGACAGGGCTGACGCCGCACTAACGAGGCGGGGGTCAGCGTCCGGAAGTGATCGCCGAATCGCCACCCCCCGTCGAGGATAAGGCCCAGATACTTTATCTGGCCCTTAACCCTGACCACGTCCCCGTCGATCCGGAGGGTGGGCCCCGCCGGCACTCTCCACCTCGGCCCTTGAAGCAAAGGGCCTCGGTTTTATTAAGTGCCACTCTAAGGCCAGTGCCCCGATCCTCCGGATCACAAGGGAGCTCCGACCTCTGCCCTCCTCTTTAGGCCCTCCAGGTGGTATCCCGGACGGCCACCAGCGTGTCATCCGCGTAGCAGAAGACCGCCATCCGGGCAGCACCTCCCCACGGATGGCCCAGTCGAAACCGATATTCCATAGCAGGGGGCCTAAAACGGACCCCTGGGGAACACCGCAAGCCATCCGCCTTTCCTCTCGTATTCCTCCCCTCCCCATATAGGACACTACCCGTCCCTGCAGGTAGTGTCCTACAATCCTTCGGAGATAGAGGGGCACCCCATGGTATCGAAGTGCCTCCTCTATCACTCCAAAGGGGAGGGAGCCGAAGGCATTGGCGATATCTAGTGATATCGCCATGGCCCCTGTCCCCTCTCAGCCGCTTCCTCCGTGAACCTCTTCAGGGCGGTCAGGGCGTCCATAGTGGATCGTCCCGCCCGGAACCCGAATTGGTTCTCGAGAGTTCCGGCCCAACCATCGCCAGGTGCTGAAAGATGCGGGAAGCCACCACTCTTTCGAGTAGCTTCCCAGCCTCATCCAGCATCACCAGCGGCCGGTGCCCGGAAGGCGAGTCTGCGGGGCGACCCTCCTTCCTAAGCAGCACTAGTCGCCCTTCCTTCCACACCCCGGGGAAGCGCCCCGCTGTTAGGCAATCACTGAAGAGGCAGCGGAGGCGGTCCCCAAGGTGCTTCAGGGCGATGGGGAGCACCTTTCCTGGCACCCCGTCCGGTCCCGGAGCCTTCCGGGATCCTCTGAGCCGGCGACGCCCTGTCCATTTCCTCCGTGGTTACTAGAGGAGCTTCAAGGGCGGCGTCGTCGTCCATGTCGTCCTCTGGTGGAGCCATTCGCGGCGGATCGAAAGGGGGCTATCCGGGAACAGCCCCTCGACCACCGTGCTGAGGACTGCCGGCTCCATGTCCTCCGTGGAGGGCGCCACTTTCATTTTCGCCCTTACCATGCGGTACGGGCGCCCACGGGTCCGCATCGAGCGTCGCCAAGAACTCCGCATAAGCAGAGTCCTTGGCGGCCCCAATGGCGACAGCGAATGCCTTCTTGGCCGAGCGCAGCTCGGCCTGTAGGTGCTCCAGTTCGCCCGCTACCCGGTGCCGACGTCTTCGGCAACGGGTGAAGGCACGTCGGGCGGCGTTGCTGGCGGCACGCAGGACCGCAAGGTCCTGCGTCCACCAGTATACGCCTTCGCGGGGCGCAAAGCGTCGCGCCCTGGGCATCCCGGCGTCACAGACGGCCGTCAGGTCCCGGCGGAACCTGACGGCCCTCTCTTCGACCCCCACGATTTGAGGGGGGTCAACCGCCCATGCGCGGATCACGGCGGCCTCCTCTGCCAGGTCCGCATCGAGGCGAGAGAGCTGCCACCTTGGGAAGCTCTCCGCGCCTTGCCCGCGCACCGACCAAACCTGCGGCCCGTGGGGCGCGTTGGAGACCCTGAACCGAATGTACATGTGGTCGGACAGGGTCTCCACCTCCTCCAGGACGTGCCAACACGCTATGCGTGCTCCAATGGCAGGGTGGCGAACGTTACGTCCACCACCGAACCCCCCTGCCCGCGCACGCACGTGTAGGCATTACCCTGGTTTCCGGGACTAATCCGATCATTGCGGCCCAGTCCCGGAGGAGCGCCCCTTTCACGTCAGTGATGGCGGACCCCCACTCCACGCACTTGGCGTTGAGGTCCCCCATCACGATGACCTGGGCGGCAATGCCCTCTGCACCACCGGTTCCAAGCCATCCAGGAACCTCTCGAACTCGAGGAGGCTCCTGTTTGGGGAGAAGTATACTCCTACGAGTACAATCCCTCCCCAATTTGCCGCCACGTAGCCCGCACCTCTCTCCCTGAGAGAAAGGCGTTGGGGCCCGTTGACGGCACCACCACGCCGACTGAGCCCTCCGTGTCCCCAACCAGTTTTCCTTGGGGGGATCAGGTATGGCTCAGCCACAACCGCGACGCCAATCTTCCATTCCGCCAGAACCTGCATGAGCAGGTCCTGTGCGCGGGCGGAGTGGTTGATGTTAGTCTGCAGGAACTCAGTATGCAGGTGTCTGGACATTAGGACACCTGCATAACGAGCTCCTCAGCTGCCTGGCGCCTGGCCTGCGGCGGTTTGGGGGGTGGCCTGCTTGGAGGAGCCTTCCCCTTAACAGTAGGGGTGTGCATTTGCACCCCCCATCACGTGCGCATGTGGACGGCCTGCCTTTGCGCATACCGCGCATTTAGCAGGGGCCTCACACGCGCTGCCATGTGCCCCTCTTTGCCACAACGGAAGCAGAGTTTCCCATTCTCTACATCCGTTGGGCAGAGAGCACGTGTGTGGCCCAGCATCATGCACTTATAGCAGCGCAGTGGCTGGCCTTCACCGCCTTGATGGTGGCCATACACCACCCGATGGCCACCTTACCTTTGTTTACGGCTGCCTTAGCAGCCGTTGCTGGGCACCTAATCAGGGCCGAGCCACCACCCATAAGCTGGGCCTAATTAGGCCCACCTTGACCATACTGGGGAGCAGCCCCAGCCGTTGCCACTTTAGCCGCCAGCTCCTCACGGCTCACCGACTCGTCCAGACCGGTGATCCTAAGGTCGACCGATTTGGACGGGCGGGCGATGTCCGCCCAAGCCCCAATGACTTCGGTCAGCTTTGCAGCTAGGCGGTCCGCTGTTTCTTCTGGGGTCTCACCCCCCACTTCCATCAGTTTGGAGCCGGTCATACTAGTTCTTATTTTGACCGACTCCAAGCCAAAGTCGCTGAGCGCGATGGAGGCCCTAGCCTTAGCTAGGACCTCGGAATATTTTGCCTCAGTCTCCTTGCCTTC
This sequence comes from Choristoneura fumiferana, assembly GCF_025370935.1. Taxonomy (NCBI): domain Eukaryota; kingdom Metazoa; phylum Arthropoda; class Insecta; order Lepidoptera; family Tortricidae; genus Choristoneura; species Choristoneura fumiferana. The sequence goes on from NC_133494.1 coordinate 13,836,142, forward strand.
TGCTGTGGTGGTGGTTGCCCCCTTCTTTAGAGTCACCACTATGGCCGCCGTATTGGGGGCCACGATCTTGACGGCCTTTGGGGGAGCCGCGGCACTTTGCCGGGCTGTGCCAGTTGGAGGGGGTTTTGATTTGGGTCCCTTGCCCTTCCTCCTGGCTTTCCGGCCGACAACCTCGGTCCATGGGGTCCCATCCCCCAGCGCTTGGGGAGGCTGCTTCTGCTGGCCAGTTTCGGCGTTGGGTGTGGGTGTCTTCTCTGTGTCTCCTTCTCTCCGTCCTTCCTTGTGCTGAGAGGGGGGAGGACGAGGGGAAGGAACAGCTGTCCTCGATTTGAGGCCCCTCTTGGGCCCTTGTTCAGGCGCCTTAGATTCAGGTTTGGGGGCCTGAGCTGATCCTGCATCCCCTCCCATGGCGCCGACCGCCAGGCCGGACTGGCCTCTGGGGCGGGGCGGTGGTGGCTGCCGCTTGTCGGCACTGAGGGGCGGCCTGATCACCGGCTCTGGGGGGAGGCGCGTCTCTAGGTCTTGGAGGCGGGCGTTGACCATTCCGCCTACTGACTGCAGGAGCTCGCGCCTCATCCCCTCCATGGCCTCCTTCAGCATCTCCTCCAAGCCAGGTTGTGGCTTTGTTGCAGCCTTCGGAGTCACAGCCGACCTCTTCTGTGACTCAGAGTAGGCCTCCTTAAAAGCGCGCAGCTCGGCGCGAACCAGCTCGAGCTCCCTCGCAAGCCGAGCATTGTCCGCGCGGAGTCTGCGCTGTTCCTCCTCCGGGGTAATCGAGCGCAGCCCCTCTACTGCGTCGACTACCCCCTGTGCGGCCTGATTTATTTGGCCCCACACCGTGCCTTTGATGTGGCCGCTCTTTTTAATCTCGCCACGGATTTTCGCCACATTCATTAGGGCCTCCGCGGCGAGTGCCTCCACGGTTGCGACGGGTGGGGCGCTGTGGGCCTCGCCGTCCAACAGCTCCCTTGTCCTAACCGGGCTCGTCATCTTCCGGTAGGATGGCCGGTAAATGGGGTCACTATCCTGTCCCTCACTCTCCTCCCCTCAGTATTCATGCCCAGCCCGGCTAGGCAATCTTTTGCCTCTTTGAGGAAGCTGTAGGCACCCATAGGGCGCCTAATGCGACCCCTCGATGACGAAGAGGCCACCTTCTGGGCCACGGCTGGGTCTGCCTTTTCGGAGGACGATATCTTGAGGGGCCTCTTTTTTGCGAAGGTACCCGAGGGGAACCTTAAAGCAAGCCCCGAGACGGAGAGATCAGCCTCCTTGCACGGGGTCCGCAGGGGTCGCGCAACCAGCTCATCTTCGGCAATCGTCTCCGTGAGGTCAACCACAGAGTCCCGTAGTGACGCTCCCAGGGTTCTGCCGGCATTTAGTTGGCGACCAAAATCGCCCTCGTCGTCGTCGGACAAGTCCGACATGTGTGCACCGCCCTCTCCTTCTACTTCTCCTGCACCCTCCATGTCTGGAATGGCTCGGCGGGCCGAGGGACGGTCCCCCCCTTTTCCTCCCTTTCCAGCTATGCCTCTCAGCCTCTGAGGCTTGGGGAAGTCCAGGCGGTAGGGTCCAGTCTGGATTTGGAAACCACTGTCGGCGAGAGACCCTCTGCGTGAGGAGATCAGGACAGGGCTACTCCTCCCATCCCCATCGGCCTCATCATCTGCTCTGCTTTTTGGCAGCTCCGTCTCCAGCGCCATGTTTCGGCTGGACGGCTGCCCTCTCTCCATTCCCGAGTTCAACGTGTCTGTTAGACAGACCACGAGCCTCTCGGCCTCTTCCTCCGGCTGCGTCGTCACAGGCATCACAGACGCCGCTGCCGTTGGAATGCGTTTTGGGATTTGGTTTTTTATATTATTCAATTCCATTTTGATTCCCACGAGTATGGGCCGATAAGGTCCACTAACGGGTGACGCCCATTCCGATAGTGTGGCTATTTACTGTGGAGGTCGCCTGGTATCCACAGGTATTAACGACTTCACTGTCGGGTGTTTAAGAGTATCCTTCTCGCAGGCCGGCCAATGAAGGCAAGCCCTCCGCTCCGCAGTATCCAAAACGTACCCCATTAACGCCACGACTGGGGTCGTTGAAATGGATATGCGGGCTACGGAAGGAGAAGTGGCGTAGGCTTCTCCACAGGGCCTTCAGCTAAGAAGGCCATTCTCCTCAAAGACAGCCGGAGCTGTTCCTCTCCTTTTAAACCCACCCCCCAGGTTGGGTAATTATCCGACGCGCGCACCCCCAAGGCAAACCCAGCCAGATCCCAACGCCAGGCGCTTTCGCGTCTGACAATAGGACCCAGCAAAGGCAGTCACGGATGAGCGCGCGCCCGATAGTCACCCAAATTCCCAGTTCTCCCGCCCCAGTGTTTGGTTCGCGGGAGCTGCTACGAGCCCCTACCCACCGCAAGGCGGGCATTCCCCTATCCACCACCCGGGGACGCGCCACGTCGGAGTTCACCTCTCCGCCCACTTAGACAGCTAAGCAGGTCCGTGGCGACTTAAATAACCTAACCTAATTGGTGTCAAGTGTCCCGTTATATTTATTTTGAACCCCCGACGCAAAAATAGGGGTGCTATAGGTTTGACCGCTATGGTGTGTCTGTGTGCATCTGTCTGTGGCACCATAGTTCTTAAACGGGTGGACCGATTTGAATGCGTTTATTATTTGAAATCAGGTTTTCTAGCGATGGTTCTTTAGACATGTTTCATCAAAATCGGCTTCGACTTTGAAGTGATAAAGTCGGGGGTTTTGCAACTTTTTGTTGGTTAAGTTATATTTAAGCAACTTAGAAAAGTTGTCAAATCTCCAACTTTATCAAAGTTCAATATCTCAAAAATAACTGACAGATGCTAATGAAACATTGCTAAGAATTACCACAAGAAAACTCGCTTTCGCATAAAAAAACCGCACTGAAATAGGCCCATCTGTTTATGAGCCACGATGCCACAGACAGACAGAGATTGGCGTCAAACTTATACTTAACACCTCTCTTTTTGCGTCGAGTGTTAAAAATAGTCCATTTTACAGCTAACACAACAATTTCATGAACGTTGTTAGAAACCCAACAAAGAAATCACCAAATTAAAAATAACTAAAAGCTGCATGTTAACTTTCGCTATTTAATAGCACCAATTTCATTCTCCAACCGTACAAGTTAATTCTTGTTTATCGCCCGGCCATCTATAATTTTAGGACGTGTGAACAACCCCACAATCGCGATCTGAAGGTAAAGGTACGACATGTTGGTAGTTCTAGCGTTTAAATTATGGCTTCCGTGACCACGCTTTTTATAAAAAGTGAGTGGTGTTTTGAATTTTTTTTTGGTGACATTGTTGGCACGCTTTAGAGCGGTAAATGTGGACTGTACGAGTAAACAACTTAAAAACTTACTGTTAGCGACGCGCTCGGCTGTACTTGCCCTATGTTTACAGTGTGCGCCAGCTTTGAAAACGTCGCCGTCAGCGAGTGGCTTTTGTTCTAAAATGTCAGGCCAACCGAGCGCCGCTTCCTAAAATTGTGATAAATCGGGCTAGATAAATAGGTACTTTTAATATCTTAGGAGTGTTCAGTTAGTGTTATAGCTATCTTCATTACAACCAGTGCACCATATACTACAAAGTGGTCCTTCGAACCGGATCATATATGTTTCACACACCAAAGATGGTAAAAACACGCCAAGCTTCACGTACGGAACAATTAAATGAAGCGGGAACTAGTGCGAAAGGCCCGGAACCACCAGATACACACAAGGTCACAATGGAGGACGAGCCGGAAAGTAGTGACCTCCAAATTGAAGTGTGCCCGCAAGTGAAAATAGGCTTAGGAACGCAAACGCTTTCACCTGCGAAATCTCGCCGGTCTTCAGATTTAGAAGCACGCAAGAAAAGGTTACAGCTGGAAGCGGAAAAGAAAAAGGCCGAAATACAGATGCAGCTTATAGATAAAGAGCTAGAAGCAGACTTAGCCGAAATAGAGGCTTGCAGTTCACACGGCAGCGAGATTAGTGTACGCCGCGACGTAGAGAAATGGGTCGAGCGAAGTCAAAAGGAACTGGAGGCGCAGGTGCCCAACAACCATGGACCCGAGCCGGGCCCTCAGCCCGCGCTCACGGACACAGGCGCTGGCACGTCTTATGACATAGTTCGAATGCTCTCTGAGTCAGTGAAAAATCTGACCGCATTCTCCGTCCAGAACAAACCTAATTCTAATTTATTGAGCCGCATATGCACGCCGCGTGATTTACCTGAGTTCTCCGGTGACCCACTGGAATGGCTAGCCTTTAAAAAGGCGTATGAAGAATCGACGGATGTGTGCCATTTTAGCCACAAAGAAAACCTCTGGAGACTAAGGAAGTGTCTTCGTGGACCTGCAAAAGAGGCAGTCTCAGCTCTGCTAATCAGTGCGACTTCACCTGAACGATTGATGGAAACATTAGAGCTACGATTTGGTGATCCAGACTGCATAATATCCAGGCTCATGCAAGACATTAAGAGATTGCAACCTGTGTCCCTAGAATATCAGAAGGATATCGTCCCATTTTCTGTTAAGGTGCAGAACTTTGTGGAAGCTGTGAGAGCAGTGGGACGCGACGAATACTTACAGGGCATGAGCGTTGTGTCGTTAATTTTGTCGAAACTTCCAACTGTTTTAATTTCAAAGTGGTCAGACTACAGTTTCCCCTTGATAAAGGCTGGGTTGAAGTCACGTTTGGAGATATTAGCCGACTTCTTACACACCGAAGCTGTACGCATATCTACTACTGCTAATATTCATTACAACCAGTGCACCATATCTTACACTTACTTTATTAGTAGACGTCACAGGTGACCGAAGAGCTGGCAGCTTCCTCGGACAAAGAATTAGCCTAGCTATTCAAAGAGGAAACGCTGCCAGCATCTTCGGGACCTTGCCTAAGGGGCAAAAGTTTTTAAGTACCTATTATAGTTTCTTGCGGCGCATTCTTCTTGGCAATGATGGTCTTTCCGAAAGCGCTGGTAGTTTAAAAAATGACGTGTAAAAGTGCCCATTGCGGCCTATTTACTAAATAAATCATTTGAATTTTTTGAATTTGAATTTGAATTTGGGGTACTCTTTATTTTATGTAGGTAAGTTTGTTAGTTATGTTATGTATGAGGAAAAATTAACTTTTATCTAAATATATTCTTTAGATCAACTTAAAAACAGACGACGCACGACGGGCAAGAAAGGTTCTTAAGGGGCAACTACGAACTGGAAGATGAGTTGTTGGCAAGCTGACCACTAGGTTGTGGGCACCTGCTGTATGCAAGAAGTGAGTTGTCGTTCATGATGTCATGTAAGTCTTCCGGCTGATGATGACGAAACACCATGTGGTTGATCGAGATGTATCATTAGAGAGACATACTTGTAGTCTTAATAACTACCGGTGGATGCAGTGGATATTTTCGCTGGACAATCCGAAGAGAGAGAGAGAGAGAGAGAGAGAGAGAGAGAGAGAGAGAGAGAGAGAGAGAGAGAGAGAGAGAGAGAGAGAGAGAGAGAGAGAGAGAGAGAGAGAGAGAGAACCCGAAGAGAGAGAGTTATAGGCATGTCTTTGGAGGCCACGGCTACTGTATCGGGTGCTGTAGTTTCAAAACGTGATATTTCAGTTTCTGCGATGTAATATGATGTAGAATTAAATTACAAATCACTGTTTTCATCTCCAGTTCAACGGATGCGGGCGGCGTGAAGGACCACGGCGTGGCGTTCATTGGGGTGACCTATATCCAGCCGAGGTTCTCTTTCAGCTGATGATGATTAACAGCTAGTTTTCCGAGTGAACTGGTGTTATTAATTCTTGTAGATCTTACACAAGGTGGGCAATCCCGGGCTTTGTCGGTGATACTTGGTAATTCGGAGACTGCTTACAATGATAGATATCTATCTAGAAAGAATAGTTTATTTCTGCTAAGAGTTACATTTTTAATTTACATTTGTTGTGCCAAACTACAGAGCAGTTTGTCGGGACTTTAGCTCTTGGTGGAATGCAAGCAATTAAATCGCTGCCAACCCGATCGCAAGCATCAAAACTGACAGCTGTCACAAATTTTATAGCTTGCATTTCCTCATAGTGAGATCTGTGTAAGATAATAACGTAGTATCACAAAATTACTAAGTATCACTGATAAGCCAAGGTTAGCCCTACTACCAGTTCATTATCATCATCATCAGCCGGAAGTCGTCCACTGCTGAACAACGAACGCCACAATGAACGACAACTCGCCACTTGCATCCACCGGTTTCTCGCAACTCTCACAATGTCGTCAGTCCACCTGGTGGAGGCCTGCCAACGCTTCGCCTACCGGTTCGCGGTCGCCACTCGAGGACTTTTCTTCCCCAATGGTTATCTGCTACCAGTAACTGCGAAAAAAAGCAATTTTAGCTATGATATATATTTTACTTCCGCCACAGGTACTCAATCTAACCTAATCACGACACATGCCCTACAAAACGTCCACGTGCGTGCCCCAACTAAGCAAAAGATGGTATCGTCTACTTTCATTATTAATTACGGAATGAAGGAAGGCAAGGGTTCGGCATAACTGGCGTAATTTATCGCTGGCTACGATACGTGCTGATACGTATTTTCGGTAACGTGGTGATTTTTATGACGATGCGCACGCGAGCGTTTAAAGTTGAACTTTGGTTTTGGATGTTTAGAGCTATTAGTTATAGGTGCATGTTGGTTCAGGTGTGTGGTTTTAAGCCTGCTTCAGTTAGTATTACAATAACTATAACTTAGCTGTTTTTTTGACTTTCATAAGTTACTTAAATCAATATGACGTACATTAATCTTTAATAATAATTGTAAATGCGAAAACATGTCTGTTAGGGTTTACTAATGTATCGGCGAAAATTATTTAGCAAATTATTAACTCCCAAACTATTTATCCCATATTTTTATTTAGGCGAAATGTTATTTCCCAACTCAACGTTTCGCACTGATATCATTTCCCAACTAATGATTCGATAAATTATTATTATGCAAATTATTACCTGGATTTTTTTTAAGATGTCATTTATGTTTTCGTCAAATGTATTGATTGGCATACCTTAATTTAGCAACTTATTGAATGGCATCCAACCTACTTTTCTAGTGTCATTTATCCTGGCTGCTATAAAAAAAAACCTAACATCGAAGGCTAAGGCGCCTTAGCCTTCTGAACCTAAACTATCCAAGTCGCTTCTGTTCCGAACCGTCTTGCTCGCTCGCTTCGCTCGCTCGCACAAATCAAATTGAAGTATAACTTTGCAATGTAAAAATTGCCCAAATGTTATTTGACAATTTGTTATTTGCCTAAGCTAATCATTTGCTACATAATTATTTGCCACATAAATGTGTGATGAAGTAAAATTTTGCAATGTAAAAATGTTGCGAAATAAAAAAAATGCGAAGTAAAGTTATGCCAAATATTAGTTTGCCAAATGAAACTTTGGCGAAAGGTTGGTTGCTAAGTGAAATTTGGCGAAACATATTTCGCCGAAAAGGCAGTACACCGTCTGTTAGATTGAGGCCCTGGGATGAATGTCGGATTGTTTTCATCCCGGAAAATTACATAGTTTGATAGCGATAAACAACTTTTTCGTAGACGGATTCGTGGACAAAAGTTAGTTTTTTATTATAAAGTACAGAAAGAATCCTTTGGTTTCTCTTCCCTCACTATTGGAATCAAATAAACTAAACCGTAATTCAATATCCTACATTTGTTTGAGAGTATCTATGGTTAGGTTAGAATGGCCGTATTGGGTCGTATTAATATTATTTCGGGTTTAATTCCAAATGGACGGGAAAGGGTTCAGCCTTCCTCACTTGTATGTGGACTCAAATTAAATGATATTGTAACGGATCACTCACGTCTTAAATCGAGTTCAGCTCGACATGTTTCGGGCTAATTCGTAGCCCTTCTTCATAGGAGCACGAATATGAGTGAGTCTCACGGTAGTTTCATAAATGTGGATTACATTATAATTATAGGAAATATTAAGTGTAATTACATACATAAAAATATATTTCCCTTTTTTTTAACCTTTTGAAATAGAAATAGAAATAGAAATAGAAGACATTTATTCACGTTCACAAAGACACACAAATACAACCAACTAAAAACAACAACAGCAAACACAAATAAAACAAAAAAAAAAGAAATACAAAATTAAAATATATGATTTTGTGTGTCCTCGCAAAAGTGAAACGGCCGCCGACTCAGCATTATGCTGAGGCGTTAAACGCCTGCAGCGCTGATATTCTGTCAGAAACCGTCTGTGACTCGCGGAATGATACACAAATATACTCAATATATAAAATTAAGATATATAAATATATTTTATTGTAAGTAAACAAGAAATAAAAAAACCAATAAACATATAAGTAAAAAAAAAAAAAAAAAAAAAAAAGGGACAAATAAGTTGTTCAAAAACATCAGGCTGGCGTACTTTTGACGGCTGTGTAACAATTTGAAACATTAAAACTTATATTTCGTGAACACATTTGCAACAAATAACTAAACAAACTAAAGCGTTAACACTAACGGGTTACGTGACTGATGCCGATAAAATAATATCAAAACTCATCCTTACGACCTTACTACATTTTGGGTTAAAACCTTTTCACATAGTTTCCCGCAGAACAACTTTGCGTTTACAGTTGGGAAACTGTCAGGTTTATCATTTGTATTTGAAAATAGGAATGAGAATGGATGGGGTTGTTTTTTGTTGTTTGTTTGTAATCGTTAAAAATCAGGTGTCGTAGAAACGTGAGGGACGCGTAACCAAAATGTACCTACCAATTACCGGGTTACCGCATTTGGTGAAATAACAGGCGGGAACTTGTTGCGGGTTTGTTTAAAACAGGGACCTTTTTGGGGTGTCATAACCATAAGGTCAAAACGACCCATGTAGTCAAAAACTAAGTTTTGTCGTGTCTCTCCATCTGTCCGTATATCAGACGTTTTGCTGTAGAATTAAATAATTAACATTTTGAAATAAGAGAACAGATGGTCGTTGGGGCCGAAAGGTTCTCGAGTGGAGACCGCGGATCGGCAAGTGCAGCGTAGGACGTCCACCAACGAGATGGACGGATGACTTGGTTAAAGTTGCGGGTTCACGGTGGATGCAAGCCGCTTCCAACCGAGGTAACTGGAGGTCTATGGGGGAGGCCTATGTTCAACAGTGGATGTCCTATGGCTGATACGATCATAATGATGATGATTATGAAATAACAAATAAATAATCTTTATTACTTGAAAAAAAAAAGAAAATTCTTCTACGTGGAGCCTAGATAATACAATCGAATTGATAATTTCCTCCTTTTTTTGAAGTCGGTTAGTAATAAATATTTGAAACTACCCGTGACCACAGGGCTGGCGCAGTTCTCGTCCAACGTATTGTCATCACAATCCAGCGCTTTATTACAAAAATACGACTTTTATATCTTTTTAATATAAATTAGCACGCAATGTATCACTATTTTTTATTTATTTGGAACGATGCACTTGCTGTGATGTCAAATCGATACCTCCTACGTATACTGGTACAAGTGACAAATTTCTGATTTTTAGTTTTTTGCAATTTTGTGATTAATATTTCCTTATTTACCTACACAAAAAAATTTGGACGGATATTCCTATTAGTTTTGGAAATAAAGTGACGTATATGAATGCATCTAACACCGTTTTGCTAATCGGTACAACGTATACTGAGGCAACCGACATGCACGCACTATACGCGGCACCGATATTGTCGCGGGGCCGGGGAAGTCGAGTGTAACTGGCAGTTGCCTCAGTGTACGCGCTAGCCGTCGCTGCGTGCGGACCGTTTAAACTGTTCTACGAGCACATAATTGGCTAAGTAAAGTTTTTTGAAGAGGTGCTAAATATATTTTTCTTCGATAGTCGACGTCTTAATAATCGAGGAACTGCAGCTCTTTTATTTTTATTTCCTCTTATGAATTAGAAATATTTTTTTAAGTGGTCGATATGACGTTTGTGACATTGAAATGGCAGAACCGTTGAGGGCTCAGTACTTAGTAGAAACAGTAAAAAAAAAAGACACCTGTCACTACTGTCACTGTCAAGTAGAATCTAACCTAAAACCGTTTTATTTGCTTTGCGATTTGGTGCGATCAATGTGTTTTTTGGATAATTTTTAAAGACCTCTCAGCACAAACTCAGTACTTTAAATTTGCCGCATTTCTCCACGACCTTTGCATAATAATTGGACCACGATTGACAGTTTCGACGACTATTTTGGCTCTGCTTCTTCGACAACGCTATCTTGTATTCTCGACGACACTTGGCTTGACTTTTGGACCATATTTTTCTATTTAAGCGGCTTCACCTTTCAATACGAAATGAGCAGATTCAAGGAACTTGCCACACATGGCTATGAGTCTAGAATATTTTGACACCAGTGATAAGTATACAATGTTGCCGAAATCAGAGGAGATAAAGCACTTGTCCGTACCGGTAAAATGGATGAACGTAAGTACAAAATTATATCAATACAGTTTCTTGTCTATTTTTTTTAAATTACATTTTAGGGCATCAAAAGTTGAATATGTTGCCGGACCAAAGTTGTTTGAGAGCACAGAATAAAAAAACATATTACCTATATTGTGACCAACTGACAATGTGATTGATGCGACAGGTGATATTGTTCTGCATTGGCTGGTATATATTATGATAGAGTAAAATTTCTGTGGTTAGTGAAACATTATATTGTAACTAGCTGTTGCCCCGAGACTCTGTCTACGAAGAATTCGCTTATCGCTTTCCCGCGAGTACTATGCATTTTTTCGGGATAAGACTGTGAGATAAAAAGTAGCCTGTTCTTCCTCGGGATTCCAACTACCTCCATAATGAATTTTGGCTAAATCAGTTCAGCGATTGAAGCATGAAAAGTTAATAGACAGACAGACAGAGTTCCTTTCACGTTTATAATATTAAATATAAGTAAGGATTTATAATAATTTTGATCTTTTTTTCAGGTGATGTAAACACACGTTGGTGTTTTTATTTTGGTTGCAAGAAAAAGCCAGTGAAGGAGCATAACCTTTTTTTCCAAGGACATGCATTTTTCCATAAAAAAGAGGCATAGAAGTATCACAGAACTCCTCAATGGTTAATGAAAGAGAATAGAATAGACTTAAGATTTAGCACGGAAATGTAATTTTGAACATGACGATCTCTTAATACAGAAATGTATTTTTAGTTGACAATGCAAGTACAGTCGACAATAAGTACAGTCAGCAATTTTTTTTTCTTTAAAATATCATTTTTGGTTTTTATTTGTGTAAGCTTTATTTTTCCTCACAATACTTTTTGTTGACTATACTTGTCTTGCATTGTCATCTAATCTGTAATCAGTATAAGTACTGCTGTGCTAAGCTAATGGTACTTTAAATTTGTATTCTCATTTTGGTTTATAATTATAATACATACATACTCGTACATTGCAAGTCGAATAAAATTTAATTGAATTTGCAGGTGGTAGGACCTTGTGCAAGGTCCGCCCGGATTGCTACCACCATCTTGCTCGCTAATCCTGCCGGAAGCAGCAGTGCTTGCACTGTTGTGTTTCGGCGTGGAGAGTAAGACAGCTGGTGAAATAACTGGCACTTGAGGTATTCCTTCTTTGGCCTCTAGGTTGGCAACGCATCTGCAATACCCAGGTGTTGCAGTTGTCTATGGGTGGTGGTGATCTCTTACCATCAGGAGATCCACTTGCTCGTTTGCCATCCAGTCGAATAAAAAAAAAAAACTTGTAAAATATGTTTCTTTTCACTTATGATTCTCATCATCAAAAATAACGAAAAAATGTGCAGAATTTGTAACATTGCTTACAGAGATTTTGATCAGGTTCGATTCCCGGTCATGTATGTATTAGAGTCAGACAAAATAAAACAGTTGAATGCCATATATATCCATACTAATATTATAAATGCGAAAGTGTGTGTGTTTGTATGTTTCTCCGTCTTTCACGTCGCAACGGAGCGACGGATCGACGTGATTTTTGGCATAGAGATTGTTTATGGGCCACAGAGTGATATAGGCTACTTTTTATTCCGGAAAATAAACAGTTCCCGAGGGAACAGCGCGCGATAACCGAATTCCACGCGGTGAAGCCGCGGGCAAAAGATAGTATATATACACATCCAGGTCAACTGGTAGAACAAACAATACAATCTAGGGTCACTGTCACAAGTACAAGTACTAAAAATACAAGTAAATCACCACGGTTTTGTTATAACTTATGATCAATGGTATGCATATTGTTTACATGTATAACACACAAGTTAATCAAACCACGGTTGCTTAGGAAATGAAAAATCTTAACAGCGCGATTCAGCTTTTCCTTGAGACGAGATAGTGACATCTTTTGATGCAAAAGTAAACTAAAATCCCGGTTTAACACATAGTGACCTATAATATTTGTATTACATTTCCTTGTATTTCTTAGTAGTACTTCTAATGCCTTTATGGGGATGGCACAATATTTAATTTATTAAAAATACGACTTGTTTTTAAATTACCCTTTGCCAGGAATATTATATACATGTTCCAATAAATCGGGTCTTTTGAGACATATGTTTATGCTAAACGTTTTTATGATAATTTGTGTATTTATGAAATAAAAACAATATAAATGAAGTATTGCATTTTATTATGTTACTCTGCAAATTAACTAAAACCATCTAAAACACATGCAATAGGACAGCTTTGTATAGGTAGCATGTTCCAACAAATAGGGTCTTTTGAGTCATATGCTTATGCTAAACGTTTTTATGATAATTTGTACATTTATGAAATAAATAAAATATAAATTATTGCATTTTTATTATATTACTCTCCAAATTAACTAAAACTATCTAAAACACATGCAATAAGACAGCTTTGTCTACATAATTTTATGTGGTTATGGTTAATAACAGAGAGGCTTCAAAAATACGGATTCTTTTAATCTTCAAATCACGCATTTCACATGTATCCTCAAGCTCGCTATGACTTTAGATGGACAAGTGCAAGTTGCAAGCCACTTCATTCTGTAAATGATTTAGCAGAAACTCTTCCTTCAATACACTTTGAAATAAAGAATATAAACCCATTTGTGCAACATGCAATTAATTATTTTAATGTATTGCATGACTCTTACTGAGACCATGTCCTTTTTATTGTTTTGGTAAAAAAACACGATATCTCTGCTTTCTGTTATGTTTTCCTTTGCCGTGTTTGATGTTGAAGGGCTAGAGGGTTCGTATAATGATGTTGTTGATGAGCAACTTGCAGTGGAAGATGAAGCTGACTTGCACCAAGTCGCTTGTAAAGACTAGGATGCGTAAATACGCCGAATTCGGAAAATCTCGTTTGTATTTCATAGACGAAGGTACAAAGCATTGGAAAACATTTCTGTAATGCTCCATTTCTACTCGAATACTGTCGGAGTCGTCTGAATCCATTGTAGGGATACTGTGATTCGAATTTACTCGTAAGGCAGTCCAAATGTCAAGCCAAGGGTGGCCGAGAATTCAAGATAACGTTGTCTAAGAAACAGAGCCAAAATAGTCGTCGAAAATACCCAATCGTGATCAAATTATCGTGCAAAGGTCGTGGAGAGATGTGGCAAATTCAAAAGCCCAGAGTTTGGGCTAAGGTCGTAAAAAAATATCCAAACAAAAAACACACTGATCGCACCAAATCGCAAAGCAAATAAAATGGTTTTAGGTTAGATTCTACTTGACAGTGACAGCAGTGACAGTTGACTTCGTTTTTTTTAATGTTTCTACTAAGTACTGAGCCCTCAACGGTTCTGCCATTTCAATCTCACAAACGTCATATCGACCACTTAAAAAAATATTTCTAATTAATAAGAGGAAATAAAAATAAAAGAGCTGCAGTTCCTTGATTATTAAGACGTCGACTATCGAAGAAAAATATAATTAGCGCCTCTCCAAAAAACTTTACTTAGCCAATTTGATAGTATATATAAAAAAAAACATGTTTTGGTTTGGCAAGACCACAATAGCCGTATTCTCATAGACAGTCATGGAAACTAAATCCAATGTGAAACCTTTTTGTGATCTATTTCGCTATGATTTCTTTGGCAAATGTATGGGATGTCAACATAACATTGGTAGTACAACGGTTCCACCCCAGTACCAGTACGTGATTCAGTTTCCGCGGCTATACCTACATGTACGCGTGCTAGAAATATAACATTGCAGTATTACATTGCATTTTGGTAGTTGAGCATCCCCAAAAAGAAGCGAAGGCATGCATGCTTTAATTAAAATGAGAACAGTAAATTTCAATATACCTACAGGTTGATAAAAAAAATCCTGTACTATACTGTAACCCATATTAGGGCTACTGATTACTAATACGATATAAGTGGGAAAACATCGAAATTAGAAAGTCTTCTTGCGACTCCACTTCCATACAAAACTTTTTTTTTCGAATCACAGTATTACTTGGATCATATTAGTAATTAGTAGCCCTAATGTGGTTTAAAGTATAGTACAGGGTTTTAATAACACCCTATACACATTTTTTTATACACACCTAAGAAATGGTACCTGGCTATGTATATGGCGAAAACGGGTAAACCGTATGAAGTTATAGAAGTTTCCCAAGACTCAGAAACAGACACAAAATTTAAATCTATTGTCAAGAAGACATTAATATATAAGGCGTATTATTAAATTAATGATTATATCATGGATAGGGAAATTTGGAAATAATTCCGATCCGCATTGGCGAGTGCTTACTCCAAATAGCGAATTGAGAACTGTTTTAAATATGTAGTTGTGTTAAATACTTGTGATGTATAGATATCACTAAAATATGATTGTAAATCTGTTTACAAAATTTACCTAGGTTTATTGCCAGACTCTTCTCAACAGAGGTTTTTACGAACCGGTGGTAAATTTTTTGACATTCATAAGTGCTTGTTACAATCTAAATTGAATAAAGATATTTTGACTTTGACTCAATATTTCATGTCAAAGCTTGTCTTAAGCAAAGTGCCAATCAGACTCGCGCACGAAGGGTTCCGTACCATCTATACAACTTCATTAGGATTAGCAAAAAAATGGCAAAAAAATTACATTTGTTGTATGGGGGCCCCCTTAAATATTTATTCTGATCTATTTTTTGTTATATATATATTATATCGACTACAGTTATACATAATCTGTGAAAATTTCAACTGTCTAACTATCATTGTTCATGAGATACAGCCTGGTGACAGACGGACGGACAGCGAAGTAGTATAAAGTAGTAGGGTTTCCGTTTATACCCTTTGGGTACGGAACCCTGAAGAGGCACAAAAAGCTAAACCGTTATGTGGATACAAATGGGTGCGATGCGATATATGTATCACATGAAGAACCTTTCACAATAAAATATGAGTACACATTTGAACAGGAATACGAATCCATTGAATGTGCTTCCATTAATTTAAAGCACTTAATACAATTACTTTTCTTAATAAAACCATTTATATTTCAAGTGAGGTTTTTTATAAAGGTATATTTCTGTATTTTGTATAGCACGTTTAAAACATTACTAGCGGTATATTGGTACAAGTGGCATGCTAATGTTAGCGTATATTGATGCAAGTGATAAAAACGTTTATAAATCAATAGATGAAGGTAAAAGAGCATCTGTTTTATTGTTCATTGCAAGCCATATAAGTATTTCATCTAAAAATTCATATACAATATAAAAATATCGTTAGATCAGTAATCTACGCATTACGCCGTATACTGGAGCAAGTGGTAATTAGCTCAGTATACCGCACAACTACAAGATGTAAAATACGCGTATAGTAGTGTATCTGCAATTTTCTCAAAAACTATAAAAAATTCAAAAATCCATGAATACAGGTAGAAAGCAAATATTTTCTTTGGAACCAATGCAAAATTTTGAAAAGTTATATCATCAAATGAGAAAGTTACAGGTTTTGGAACCTTTGAACAGCTCTCCTGTAAATTTATGATTATGCACTTGTACCAGTATACGTAGGAGGTGTCGAAATTATTGTACGCAATACATTGCTGCTCGAAAAGTTTACCTTACTAGCCAGACACGTAAGGCAAACGTACGAGCGCTCGTCACTGTCCTAATGTCGCCATCTCTGATTTGATGTTATTAGCAATAGAGGTGACAGCACGGTGCCATCTATCGGGCACTAGCGTGTCGAGCATTAGGACATTTACTTTACCATAGCTGTAGCAGTATAAGTGTTAGTACCTGCGGGTGCCACTGGTGGCACGCTCCGTAAATTGCTTTACTCGGAGGCAAAGGCGTTAGATGTTCCGGCCGGAGTTCCGCTGGCAGTCGAGATGAACCTTTTTGAAACCACTTTCTAAAAAAAATGCTCTCTCTGCTTTGTCAACATGGTGTTGGCAAGATAAGACACCGGACAAGAAGCGGTAAGGTGGAAGTAGTTTCCATGACTTTCTGCATACAATCGGACAAAGTCACCGGCACGCTCTTAGCGCGTAAACCATTTTCGCCCTTTTTCTTCACACTTTGTTAACAAAGTTAAAAAAGTTGTGTGTGTGTATGTTTGTGTGTTTGTATTTTCTTAAGACAATGTCATATTACATATTTAAAATTTGAATCAAATCAAAGCATAAATACCTTGAAAAAAAAGCGAATTTGTTAAACCATGGTTAAGTAAGACAATAAAGAAAAAAAACAGCACCATTATTAATATACAATTACCTACTAACATAAATAATTAATTTAATTTGGATTAAATTACGAGTAAAATTTTGTAATTTTAGAATTAATTTTATGTGTTGTAGAATTAATTTAAATATTTTTGAGTTATCCAACATATTAATGAAGACTTAACTTAACAAACTTATTAATTATTATTTTTCGATCTTTTAGCAAACATGTAAACACAGGACTTCCTATCAAATTATACACCTACCCTTTAACGACGTTTCGCAGCTGTAAGCGCCTCAAGTGTCGATGCGTTTGACAGATTAAACACTTTCCCGCGGAACCAATCAGCGTCCAGTATTCGCGCTTCGCAATTTTTCCAGTGGCCGCTAGAATTAGCCGGAGGATTGTTATTGGTTAAAATTATTCCCGTCGCGTCCGCGCTCTAAGTGAATTTCGTTCGAACTCCGTCGGCTTGATCTGCATTCTTTAGCATAGGTATATCAATCATAGGTTCCAATTTAATATTGCTTTTATCACAAAAAAATTAGGAAAAACTGAGAGTAGGTACAGAAACACAACGAAAAAAAAAAATTTTTTTCTTCTACGCATTAGTCGCGAGTTTTTTTTTATACAGAAATAAACATGCGTTTGACCACAATCACGCTTGCCTCATAAATGCCCATTCAACCTAGATTTGAAGACGGTACCTAATTGTACGATCAGGGAACACAGACGCAGACAGGGCATTCCACTCCTCAGTTCTCCATAAAATAAACGACGAAACAAAACGCTTTTTGCGAATTTAGGGATGCTGACAGCGTAAGGGTTAAGACCCCGCCTACTTCTGGTCGACCTGTGAATGAAAGAACTTGGTGGAATAAGACCGTGTGGTTCTGATGCACATTCTCGGAAATGTAAACTGTAAACAACCGAGAGATAAGCCACTCTTCTGCGGTGGCGAAGATTCTAGTGGCGAAAATTCACCACAGATTTTTAATTTAATCAATAACATTATCCTAAGGGCGTTCCTTTTAATGTTGAACTAAAAGTATATGGTAGGTACATACTGGCTACTGTATGGAAAAAAAACAAAGAATTAAAAAATAACTTAATTCAAACTCGTTCCTTACTAAATCCGCCAAATATGACATGAGCATGACACAGATCTCTGCTGCATCCTGATTGGTTGAAATTTGTTTATATTAGGCCAGTGTGATGCCTTGAAAATTAAAAATTGGCGTTTTGTTTGCTTTTATTATCGAATTATTTAAATATTTAAATTGTAAAGATGCATTTTATTTTATCGAGTAGGTAGGTAACAAAATTGTTAAAATTTCTAAAATAACTACGAAAATTTTAAAACTAGCTTCTTGATAAATTCACGTATCGTATTACTTAAACGAACAAACTTGTACTCATAGCAAAAGAAGAGAAGAACTAATAAGAAGAGATAATAACTCGTTATTATTAATATGTGATTTTATTTTGGCTGCCTACTTTTTCTCATGAAATGTTATTTATTGTTATTTAAAGTTTTTATGGCTGTAGGATTTTAAACGAAATACAATGTATTAAATCTGCTGCGGGTCCGACTCATAATGTAAAACGAACTAATGCGAAACATTTTAAAATACTACACAGACCTACAACTCTACTGGAGCGACACATTTGAATGGAATTCTTGCATGTTTAATGATGTCAGGCGTCTAATGAGGGACTATTAAAAAGTTAACGCATTTTTAAAGGACGTTTTGTGCGGGTGAAGTGTTCGTAGCTTTTGTTTCACGGTGAATGTTAAGTTTTGTAAAACTGGATTTCTTTGTAATTTGCTGCGTGTGTTAGTTTTCACACCCGTGAAACGCATTTACTTTTTTTAACTGGAGTTTTCTTTCAGAGTGCGTGAAAGAAACTTGACAAATAAGTGAATAACAAAACAAGCAATGACAAATTAGTTAAGCAGATTGGCTGATAGTATAAAAAAGGGACTTGTAAAAGAGACGAAGATAGGTAATTTTTCTTTCAGCAAGAATCTCTACATCGAAAATACAAAATGAAATAAAATAAGACCAGCGCTGGGAACCGAACCCAGGTCCTCGGCATTCCGTGCCGTGTACTATACCGCTACACCACCGCTGGACAACGATACAGACACGAATTTCTCCTATGCACCTCATATCTCAGATTGTGTTGTTTCTTATTTAGCCACTTAAGCAGCGACACAGAATCTCTACATTTAGTTAAGTGCCAGTTTATTAATGTGAATGTATCGGATTTTAAACTATTATATTACAACGCGCAAAACCGAAAATATACCGAAATTTTGAATGTATTTTTCACTAGTGTAATATAGTGTCCCACTCACCTCCACAGCTCTTGGCGGGGCACAATTACATGTAGGTACCCTTATATTCGCGTCCAAATCATCCCGTCATCTTCTTGGTCTTCTCTCCGGCACCAACGGCATTTTAAACGTATTTTTTAACATGTAAAAAACTCCAATTCAAAATAGGATTTCGAAGTGACACCTTAGGTCGCCACAGCTATTCACCTTACTTTCCCCTACAGAATCTGCTATAAACACCGCGCAAGCCATATTCAGGGCACGGTGGGCGATTGTCATTGGTGCGCTATTGTTCACTCTATATGGCGGCGGCTGCGCATACGTGTCCACTCCATTTGGACGCGTCTAAATAGGCATAGATCTATGCTAGCGGCATTGCTTTCTGCATCGACCAGCGCAACTTGAGCTACCAAATTGATTGAACCTCAAAAGATTCTAAGAGTCTGTACAGGTTTGAGCGGGTCAAACCAAGCTGGTTTATCGTATGAACTGTTACGTATGGAGTTACATTGTCAAAGTTACAGCTTTCTTCTCAGTAGCTGACTTAATTAGTAAGTTGGATATGTGAATGGCAGCGCAATGCGTTCTAGGGTTTCTACGTAAATCTAGGAACGTCGTTATATTGAAAATATGGGTGCCGTCAGGCCTTATGTCTGCATGTTTGTTCTTGAATGTCAATTTTGCTTTTGTTTTGCCATGTTCAGCCTCGTTTGGTGTAATTAGCTACGAAAAGGGTATGTTTCTATGCAGAATTTGTTATTTTGTTTATAGTTTCCTGCAGTTTCCTATTTTATCTTATTTTGTGGAGTTCACAGTCTGGTCTTATTAGGCGACGTCGATAGATTACAGCGTGATCTTGTACTGCGCCCTAGTATAATGTTCTAGTTTATATTTAAGCTGATTCCTAAATTTAAATTACTCATTTAGACAAAGCCGCCGTTTGTACAGGTTTGCTGATCTTATGTTGTTCTGGACGATTGGTATTTTTAAGTAATAAAAGTTAACTAAAATTTGAATTTAAGTTTAATTGCTTGCTCTAAGAGCTATTGCACTGAATCTGCCTCGAAATGCTGTGATAGAAGCTATAGGTAATTTTTGTTTATCATTTAGGAGTCACTCTGTATTCCCGTAGGTAATTCATATTAATAATAAAAAGAGAAAAACCTTTGTGATGGCGAAATTATGTCCCGTTTAGTTGTCACACATAAGTATAGTCGACCAAGAAATTGGTTTATCACCCTTATTGTCATTTGTAGCGCTTAAAACGTCAAAGCCTATTTACACTCGCAAGTCAATATGACAATCAGCCTTTATTCCTGAGTAGGAACTGTCCTGTCATTAAAATTGTTTAAAGCACTTTTTTCGTCGACTATACCAAAAAAAGATAAACCACAACATACTCTTAAAGTTAAAGCCGATTTATTATGAAACTTCAAGTGGCTGGCAGAGCAACTGGAAACTTAACTAATTGGCATCGTTACTCGCCTGCCATGGTGTAATGAGGTGCTATTGATAGCGGTCCTGTAATTAGGCGATATCATTGTTAACGTGCTTTAAATAGGACAGTTAGCTTGCGCGGATTATGTTAGTGTTCTAGATAAAGGCGCAATTTAATTCAATTTAAATTCCTTATTTCAGAAAGGTTAAAAAAAGGTGTAACGCATAGTTGATCAACTGTAGGGAGGATCACCGACGGCTATCATAAAAAGCCGTTCCAGATAACCCATCGCCGAGGGATTTTATGTGAAATGTGTCAAAATACAAAAAGTTTAAAAAGAATAATCACGAAATGTATACCTAACATATTTTAAATTTTAGTTTAAAAAATAAAAATAGAATGAAGGTTATTATTCAGTTCACCTACAAGAAAATAGCGACGGAGTTCTGCGAGAGCGACCAAATTAGGTAATACCTACTACACCTCGCCGTGCGCATAAAGTACCTAAGTATAATTTTATTATCATTATAAAGCATTGTTTAGACAATTCAAGATTAATGACAACAGCAATCAATTAATCGTAGGTAACCAAACCTAGCCGTAATCAAACAAAACAATAAACATACATCAGGACCATAAAGTCAATTTTGTTTTAATTAAACAAAACGCAAAAGTTGCGTGCGCATAGACAATACCGGTGTCGTAATAAAGAATCAATAAGACTAAAACCGTGTTAAATCAACATTGGGCAAAGCGGCCAGAGACAAGGAACGAATCCGTGAATTTATGGCCGCGTTCGAGTAGACCGCCGCGACGGTAGAGCTGGAATGTAAATAAATGAAGCGATATTTTTCATTGTCGAGAGCTTTTTGCGAACGCACCTGGTTTATAGCTCTGTTTCAGGATTTGGATGTGTCAGGATGTTGTGGCGGCGGCTTAATGGATTGCCGGTGCCGAGGTTGGTTCAAATTGGCTAAAAGCAAATTTTTGATGAATAAGCTCTAAAGTTACTCTAAAATTCTAAATTTACTTCTAGGTTTCATAGGGGTGATCATGGTATAAAGTCAAACAGTTACTATTCTGTCAAACGACATTTTTTCTGAGTGTTTACGTATGCCATTTTTTTGGGTAGCTATAGGTAAGTACAATCACTACGAGTATTATTAAAAGCAGAACTGTTTGAGTAGTTAAAATATCTCAAATATTGTTTAGATCTTTTCAATAATTTGGGCAACTTCGTTGTTTATGATAGCGATTGAGCTAAAAAACGTTTCAAACTTAAACAAACACGAATCTTAATATTATAAATGGTAATATAAGTATGTTTGTTATTTTCGCCTCTAATTTGCCGCATAAAAACTATTCCATGTCCTCCTCAAGAACAATTACTTGAAACTATCTCGGCACCAAATTTTATTTAAATTGGTCACCGGTTTCAGCGTGAAGATATTATACAGTTAGTTTTGTCAAAATTGTGACTGTTACGAAAAAAGGCACGCCCGCATTTAATTTTTATTTTTCTTGTACTCGATCGCATGTGCCAAGCTCTACAATTTATTGGATTGTCTATGAATTCCAAGCTCTCCGATCCTAAGCCTAATTTTATTAGGAACGCGCCCGCACCCGAAAAAGGCGCGAAACACACGCGATATAAAAAATGGAGGCATGCGATTTGAATGCGTGAATTATTGTCTTTTAAGGAGAAATAATACACCTTCGGAAAATAATACGAGTTACTCACATAATGGTGTTTGAGAAATGGGAATAGGAAAATGCTTTTGTTATTTTCGTTTTTCGATTTCACAAAGTGTGGATGCGGCGGATTTGATTATGTTATGTTATGGTGGTGTGAAATTGTGGAAATATGTAGGTATGCGTGTTTTTGTTGTTTGACTTTTGTTGTACGTAAAAAAAAATATGATGGAATAATTTAATAGTTATTTGTGATACGAGGTTGGTAAGTAAGGTTTTACAAATGAGTTGACGAGTGATAAACCCGAGCCGCAAGGCGGGTTTTTATCGTTACGAATTTATAAAACCTTGCCAACCGTGTATCATACGACGTTTTTCAATACATTTGTGAGAAAGTAGGCAATTATTAACTATTAATTGAAAAATAAAAAAAAAACAACGGAATGTTTTACAAAAATGGCGCGTTCGTAATGCGCGTGCGCGTAAGTTTTGTTTTTAATTAGAAAATAAAATTATCAGGCAAAGGTTCGACCCGTTCAGCCACTGCGATTTTTTTTAATAAATAAAAGGTGGAAATCATTAAAATCTGAGGTAATTAAATTACAGTTTATAATAATTAAATTCAATTTTTCAAAATAGTAACTTAGTTTTGTATATTTATACATTTTTCTACGTATAAGTCGATATTTCTTATTTGTGTCATTTAAAACTCTTTGCTTGTAAACTTATAAAATGGAGAATTAAAAAAAAATTTAAGAAAATCGCACTAGTGCGGTAAAATGAACTTACGAGCCATCGTTTGAAAGTGATTTTTTTGAGCAAATGTAATGAAAACCAATTTACTGAATTCCAGACTAATCAAAGTAAAGTAGGTAGTAGGTGTTTTTGTGCCGTAATTATAATTAATTAGTAATAGTAGATATGTAGAAAAAAACATAGAGTATCCATGAGTCAGGTATAATCAGATAAGCCTTCGTATTCATTGCCGAAGGGGCTGCCACTACTAGGACGCGAACTGCAGGTTTTGTGCTTTCATTGTCATCCAACGACATATCTGTACCAAGTTTTATGCGGATGCCATTAACTGACGAAGGATACTCTCTTGCGGAGACGATACTGGATGGACCATCAGATTATTGTACTGTCACCAATCATAAGAGTGCCAATTTTCACCTCAAATTTCCCCAATGGAAGTAGGTCAAATTTGACTTCTAAGATATGATTACAGACAACAAGCGAAACAAAATAAAATAGACAGAGCATACAATTTGGGATACCAACACTAAAAAATCATGAGCAGAATTTGAACTGTTTGAATAAATAATTTTAAAGAATACTCAGATTCATTGGCATACAAAGAGAGAGAGTTGCTTACTTTTTAAAGTCGTACAGTTCAATACTTATGTGTTTTTTGTTATTTATTACAAGAACTGTGTGCACTTTGTTTTTGTATATCCTTGGCGGTTTGTCTCAGCCCATTGCGCGGTTTGATCGTCCATCTATCTGTCATTAGTCATTATGTTTCCTTTATTTACCTGTAATGAGCAAAAGGAGGAAGAGTGTGGCCACTGTAAAAAACTACTTAAACGTCTTTTTTAAGGGAAATCGTGAATGATTTTATGTTGTGCAAGGTTGTGGTAACAACACTATAGTAAATGAACTTATATCACGCAAAGAGGGTCTTAAATTAAAAAGAAAATGGGGCAGTCAGCATTAAAAGGAGCTGGTTATTTTTGTACTTTGTCGTTTTACAGCCACGTACTTAGCGCCATACAAGATTGACAAATGTGTTAATGTGACAGAGTAAAAAAGTAAACAGCTACTTTTGATGCTGACCGGACCGTAACAATTCGTATTTTCACAGGTAAAAACTAACAAAATAACTTAAAAATGACATGGAGTTTATCTATGAAAATAAAGAATTAATAATAAACGCTGTCAATGGTAGAGTTGTTTTACTATCGTTTTCGCGCTCACCAGTTGGCGCCACTGTAGACAAAAGTCCTGTCTGAAGTATAGTGGTTAGTTTATTATTACTACGGGCTTGAACACAAAATTTACATTTAAAACATATTTAATACCTTGAAACCGTACCGAGGAATAAGTATTTTAAAGTAAAGTAAAACGTAAAGTTCATAGGTATATATACAAATAAATGGACAAATAAAAACTAAGTCGCGTCTCACTTTGATTTAAACTTTAGACCTCCGAAAACTCCCACATAACAATAGGTACAAAGACCCTAGAGCCGTTTTCGAGATCCCGATATAAATAAATAAATATACAAGCAATCTTAAAGATATACGACTTTCTTTCGTCCATATCGTATTAAATAAATTGTCAACTCCAGTTTTGTGAAATGTTTTTATTTTTCTGTTATTCGTCCGGTTGACATCAACTAATTTGAAAATTAGCACGCGATCGTATCACGCGATCCATCGGGCAACAAATCCATCAACGTGTACAATCCCATATCGGGTGCCCGCGCGCACATGTATCTCCCGATCGGTCGCATAACTGGTGTGCCGACTAATCATTTCACGGCTCCATCTTAATGAAAATCCTGGATATTGTGGCAGATGGGGTGGACAACATTTTACTACCTACGATTTGCACATACATTTTGAAAAACTTAAGGTGTGTGCTCGGAGTCGAACCCACGACTCTCTGCTTGAGAGATCACTAGGTCAAACCACTAAGTTTGCTTAAACCTAACCCTAACCTAATTAGTTATTACAATGTACCATAATTCTATTGAACACTATTTTATCAAATCAATTCTAAAAATAACACACATAAATTGGAATAACGTATGCGTTGAAACCAATTTAACTTAATTTAATGCGTCCAGATAGCAAATTATCGTATAAAGAGACAGAAATAACCTGATATATATCTCCCATATGTAAATTGTCGTAAGTAAGCGCCGATATCTAGCAAAACGACCGATTTGTCAGACAAATATATGAAACTCACTTCTTATTATGTCAAACGACTTTATGTGGGCAATACGGTTTATCTTATAGTAATTCCGACATTCTATTAAAATGCACTGTCGATAAGTATGTGATAAAATGAAACTGCGGCGCCATAGTGAAGAGAGAAACGTACGGTAGCACGAGCGATCTTTACAAGATTTTATTTGGTTTAGGGCAGTATGGATGGTTATATATCCTGACTGTTTTTATGGAAGAAAATACAGAAAAAATACAACGGAGGCGAAGCCGCGGGCAACAGCTAGTTATGAAATAATAAATTCGGAGTTTCAATGATTACAAAATGTATAGTGATCATTGCACAAAGTTTGGAATTTGGCGTTCCAGAAATTGGTCGAATATTCGAATATCGCAAGTTTCATATTCGAATATTCGAGCCAGTTTAATATTCGAATTATTCGAATATTCAAATGCAAGCCCTAGTACCAACCACAGAGCAAAGGCCATTTATGGGCATTTTCACAAAAAAGTGTAGGTACCCAAACTTTTTTTTCAATTTTGGAAAAATATAGTTTTTCCTACTCAGAAAAAAACAATCCATTCCGATGGATTAAAAAAATGTCTCAATCAAAAATATCGGTTTAGTGTTTTTTTTCCATACACTCGGTATGGGGGTCACAAAACTGACTCATAAAATTTGAATGAAAAAATTAAATACATTTTGAAAGAAAAGGTACACTTTTTTTTCCGTGTTCAGAACGCCCTCAGATGCACAGCTGATGTCCCCAAGATCCAGGAGTCCAAGCTATTATGTAGGAAAACCAAGATTCGCATTTACAAATGTGCTGCCATTAGCGTCAGACTGATCCTGATGTACTATTGTGAAGCGTGGAAACGCTGAAAGAAGACAATAAGCTGTTACTGACAGAATGGAAAATTCTACGGAAGATTCCGGGACCGACATAGAGAGAAGTTGGAAGCTGGTGGGTGAGGAAGAATAAGGAACTCGAAGATCTAGTATCTGAGCCAAATATTATTGAAGAGACCAAAGCGTTCACATGTATTTCGATAATGCGAGCCCGGGTTTGGACCCACGATCCTCTACTTAAGAGCTGCCAAACTACTAAACCACCACTGTTGCTAGCAACTTAATGCAACTCATGCTTAACTGCGTTTACCCTGCATTTCTGTGCTTACTATTCTATTTAACTGTACCACTAAGTTCCACTTATATGCTCAATATCTTCGCATCGAAATTGCTAATGCAGGCGAATGTGTGCCAGCGTGAAGAGTCCATTAGTTGCGCCTGCGCCACCCTGCGGAGCCTGCGGACAATCGAGGAACTAATGGACCGACCGATGGTTGTCCGCCTCTGGGTATCAAGACAAGTGTTACATCGGTGTTGCCACCATTAAAAATTAAAATACACAATGTTGTAAACAACGTAATTTTAATAATTGCTAATCAAGTCAATTATATCTGAGATAGTTTGCACACATCGATACAAATACCTGGGTGACCAAGCTTCGCTAGAGTTAAACCTCAAGGACCAAAAAACTCAAAAATTGCTGTAACCGAAAAACCTATAAGAGTACTTCCGGTTGTCCTAGAACGCTGAGGTATGAAAGTAGATAAAAGGTTCGGTGTTTTTATAAGATAACCAATAAGAAAAGTCTGAAACCTAATTTTTTTATCTCTGTCTATCTATGTCAGTAATCATATGAATTACTTAATTAAAACGAATTAATATATATTACTCATTAATATAATAATTAATTAAAACCATAATTATTCATCACACGAAATAAATAGAAATACACTGAAAAATTACATTTCAACATTGCCAGGCTGGCAACGAATCTGCGATTCCTATTTGGCTAGGGAAAGCGATAGATTTGATTAGGCTAGATACCAAAAAAAATGGCAAAGTAAAATCCTTTTCATGAGCAATATCAACTGTGAAGGTATATAAAAATACTAGCTTTTGCCCGCGGCTTCGTCCGCGTGGAATTTAGTTATTGCACGCTGATCCCTCGGGAAATGTGCATTTTCCGGGATAAAAAGTAGCCTGTGTCTGGCCTATAAACTAAATCTGTTTAAAAAAAATATACCTCGTTGAGTTTCTTGCCGGATTCTTCTCAACAGAGGTTTTTCCGAACCGGTGGTAGATTTTTTTGACATAAGTGCTTGTTATAGCCTAAATTGAATAAAGATATTTTGACTTTTTTGACTTTTTTTATGCCAAAAATGATGTTCGCATTTATAATATTAGTATGGATAGTACTAAAGGTTGTGTTCCCCTGCGCGTGGAAGGCATATCATCGGCATCGCTGCGATTGGCCCTCATACTAGTTGCATGTATGGGAGCAGATTAACACGCATACAGAATACCGAACAGTAAGGCAACGCAACAAGCCAATACTACAAAGTGCAAAATTCGAACTTCGTATTTTGCCGTTCCTCTGATGCTTATATTATTTCATATGAGAGTGAGAGGGACGGTACGATGCAAACTTTGATTTCAGAATTTCGCAGTAGCCCCCAGATACTCGATTGTTCTCTGTTCGCACACAAGAGCAAGTTAGAGAATTAGATTGTTTCGGAATTGACACGGAATAGAATGCTTGTTGATTTTGGAATCTTCTACTGGAACGAAGCCGTGGGTCAAAGCCAGTATCTCGATAAAAAAATTGTTTCTGTTATAATTTTTTTTTCTTTTCTGAGGACGACCAAAGTAGAAAATAAAATAACCAAATCAAACTTAGAAATGTTGAAACACCTACGACATCGTCATTTCGAAATTCCATATACCAAAAATGGCTGAACCGATTTTGACGAAACATAGCTAAAATCCACCACAAGAATCTCCTTTCACGTGAAGAAAAACAGCAAAATCGATTTACCCGTTTGAGAGCTACGATGCCACAGACTGCACAGACAGACACCCGTCTGGCGAGAGCTCTATTCTGGCCTGAACAAGCGTATCTACTTTGAAATGAATCTACATTGGCTTCAAACTTATTACACCCCTCTTTTTGCGTCGTTAATACTGCTCTCCTAAACGAACAGTTGAATCTCAAAAAAACACTTTTGAGTTATTTATACCACGTGACGCAGATTAACTTAAGCGGCGCAATAGTAGTTATTAATAACTCAAGTGTTTTTTTTGAGATACCGTCTTTTGGCTTAGGAGGGCGGAATTATACTGCTGTTGCATTAATACCCACTGTGCGTATGCATCCAGTTTACAGATAAATGATTAAGATACAGTGAGATTTAAGAATATGCGGCGATCGACACCGGGATCAATTATGCGGCTACTGGAGCTGATTGCTTTGATTCTGAACTAGTCATACATATTGATTAGTTTACATGAGTTCCAAGGATTAAGAGTATCTGTCTGTTACCTCTTATGCTTAAACCGCTGAAGCGATGAATTTTGGTGTGAGATAGTTTGACAGACCGGGAAAGATCATCATCAGCCGTAGGACGTCCACTGTTGGACATAAGCTGCCCCCGTATACCCCCAGCTGCTTCGGTTGAGAGCGGCCGGCATCCACCGTGAACCCGCAAAGCCATCTCGATGGTGGACGTCCGCTGCGCTTGCCAATCCGCGGTCTTCATTCGACAACTTTTCGGCCCCAACAGCCATCTGTTCTCCGTGCTATATGGCCTGCTTATTGATGCCCATTTGATGCTCATTGATGGGAAAGAAATAGGATAGCTTTTATTTCGGATAATTGGATAGGTAATACCGGGTGGGCCCTGTAACAGGAGCAAAAAATTAAAACACAAGTTCTGCTACTCAAATGTAACTACTTTAGTTCTGCAACTTTCAAAAATTAAGTAATTTTGATCTTTATGTTTATTCCAAACAAATTAAATGGTATTTTCAATGTACAGCATCCAAGAGCCTAAATGACATCGCCTGTCACGTAATAAAATGAAGGATTTCGCAATGCATTGCTTGTCCAATTTAACTTGAAACTATAATAAAAATCATAATAATTATAAGCTATTTTCAAAAGTCCGTTTTTTCAAACTTAAAACCTAAAATTGCTAAGTGGCTCCGAAGCGGTAACGTTTCGTGTGCTCTGCCTACCCCATTTGGGAATACAGGCGTGATGTTTGTGTGTGTTTTGTGTGTATTTTCAAAAGTTGTAGAACTAAATTAGCTCAAGATGAAGAGTGGAAGCTGTGGTTTAATTTTTTGCTCCTGTTACAGGGCCCACCTTGTATAAACGAATTCTTGGCAGTCAAAGTTGCGGGGAAAAGCTAGTCTGCCATAAATCATGTTAGCGCAGCCGCAGAAGCCGCGTCGTGTCTAACGAGGCCTATCGCATCCAATCACAAGCTCTAATGAGACTCACATGCATGCGTCCACGCATGCGTAGCATAGTGCATGACATGAACTTACATATGCATGATTGGTATGGACCATGAAATAAGAGACAATATGATAAAATAATATGGATACGACCGGATAGCTAAGTGGTTAGAGAATTCGATTATGAAGCTTGATGTCCCAGGTTTGATTGCAGTCGGGACACATGTTTGTCAAAGTCAAAGTCAAAATATCTTTATTCAATTTAGGCTACAACAAGCACTTATGAATGTCAAAAAAAATCTACCACCGGTTCGGAAAAACCTCTGCTGAGAAGAATCCGGCAAGAAACTCAACGAGGTATATATATATTTTTTAAAACAGATTTACAATATTATTAAATGACATGTATACATCACAATTGTATTAATGATAAGAATGTTCTCGAATCTTGGACCGTTAATACATATATCATCTCATCATCTCATGAAACTTATCTATTTATTGTCGAGTGCAAAAATATGGACTTATAACCCTTCAAAAATATGTATCACAGACTCTTATTCCGACTTATTAAGGCAGTGGTAACATATTTTTGAGTGGCTCGAACAGATGCATATGTTTTTGCACTTGACTGTAATGAAATGAAATAAATATTTTTATTACAAGAACCTACAAGTAAGTATAAGTCTCTCCAAACTAACATAACAAAATAGTTACCACTGGTTACCACTAACAAAAAGCGACATGACCTGCACTTTTCATAAACGGTGTTGCGTCATATAAGCGCCGCATTAGCTGTAATATAATAATAGCTGTATAAAAGTGCAAACAATCGGCTGCGCGTGACCGATTCAGATAAGTGGACATGTGGGCTTGTGTAAGTTGGAATTAGTTTTGAGTAGAGTTAGGAAACTAAGTAGCTGGCAGCGCAAATGCCGGTTTTAAGAGACGTTCAAACTTTGCGGATCGTACTTCTGAATGTAAGTGGGACTAAACAGCCTAGTTACTACTGAGTCGACGGTATCCGTGTGGATAGAGAAACTGACTACAAAGCATGTGGTCCCGTGCTCGATTCCCCTTGTGTGTTTTGTTTTTATTGTGAGAGGGAGGCAAACGAGCACGCGGGTCATCTGATGGGAAATGAACACCACTGCTCATGAGTACTTACCTCAAACGGCTGTTTCTTCTCGATTTTTGGGTGTTTATAAATATACCATCAATATACTCTGTGCGTGCTCATCACTACTAATATTACAAATTTAATGCAAAAGTAACTCCGTCTGTCTGTTGCCTCTTCACATTTAAAAAACCACTGAACCGATTTAGATATTACTAGTTTGAGGAAGCACTAGGATAGTGTTTTTATCGTCAAAAGAATTCTTCACAGACGAAATCGCGGGCAATATTTAATAAATATAGAACAGTTTTTTTTTTATGTAGCCTGTATTATGTCCCACTGCTGGGCAAAGGCCTCCCCTTTCCTCCGCCACTCTTCCCTGTCCTGAGCATGCACCTGCCAATCGAGCTGAAAAGCGCTCAGGTGGTCCCGCCATCTCCTCTACAACAGAACAGTTACGTTTTTTTATGTTCATAATACATTTATAAACAAACAAATAATATAACAACAAATATAAATAATTAACAGAAATAAATAAAAAAATAACTAAAACTAACTTACTCTAATCCTAAAAATCTATATTTACAAATATCACCCAAGTCGTTGCTATTGGGCAGGGTGTTACGTTTTCATTTACGATATAAGTTGCAACAGATTATAAAACACAGTATTAACACACATTTCTATTAGAACTGCCGTTTTAATTGCAGTCTAGAACGCCGTAAAACCAAGAATGCTTAGTGTCAATATATTTGCACAGCGATACTAAAAACAATCGAAAATCGTGCAATTTAAAGCAAAGGCCAGATTTGAAGCGAGACAATTTAATTCTATTCCAATTTCAATGACAGTAACTATCATTACCTAACCTCGGCTCATATCATTACCACGTAGGGTTACCAATGCAAAATGGCGCGATGTTTGTCTAGGGTGTCCATTTTTCTAAATAAATAAATTTTGTGGAAATCTTACTTTAGCCACATACCGAACGACACAAACACACACATCTTAGGTAAATATACTTAGTTGTTAAGTTTTATACAACTGCTAATCCTGTAGCACTGGTTTTTTACATGTTTTAAATGTTTAGGGGGTAGAATTCTGTTTTGAAGAAAAAGAAAAAATAGCAAAGATTTCCATGACAAAATACAAATAAACATAAAAAGATATGCGAACCGGCTTGAGAATCAGACGATGAAAAAAGATTTAAAGTCCTAGCTTTTAGCTTAGGAACCTTATGTTGACCGTGCGTGCATTACCATCCAAATTACGAGTACACATGTCTGTACCAAATTTTAAGTCAAAGCAATCTCATACTCGTAGACCGTTAAATTTGATACCTATCCAAAATTTGACCTAAAATAAATTTAAGCCTACATTTTATTCTTACTCTTTCATCAGTCTGTAGCCAAATGCCTGTCACATGGTAACCCTGTTAGTGCATGCACGTTACGCTTTTATGGCCCATTCCGCACCGTTACCGCCTTAAACGGCTGGTATTTAGACAATACTAACAAAATGCCGTAATCATAAAGGTTGCGGTAATTGTTTTGGGTGCTGGAGTGGCAGATATCAAGATTACTTGAACCTAGGTTGACTTTAAAAAAAATATAACAAAAAATTTAACCGACTACATTTTTGTGGTAAAAAAAAATTAAAATAATTTAGTACCAGTCTGAAGTTGGTGCCGCAGCACGAGCCAGCAGGAGTGGACCTATAGTCCTCTACCTCACCTACGCACGCTATATTGGGCTTCAATCATTCTGCCACCCATTCCATTTCCCCATATGTATTACGGGAGCATAAATTGCTTAGCAACTGTGTTAAAGTAATTGAAATTCAACCCGTGAAATACTTGGTATTTAGTAGTAACTCCGATGGTCAACTGTGGTCTTCATCATCAGTTCCACTTCATCAAATGATGATTTTCAAGAGCAAATGCACGAGTTACTACTAAATATATGGAAATTACCATAGGTGTCTCAACAACATTTGAAGAGTTCCCTCAATTTCCTTAGGATCCAATCATGAGATCCTGATTTGGTGATTATGGGACCTAATTGAAAGCATTCCTAGACGAACGCAAAAAAAAATTGAAATCGGTTTATAAATGACGGAGTTCTGAGGTAACAAAACATAAAAAAAATACAACCGAATTGATAACCTCCTCATTTTTTGAAGTCGGTTAAAAACGGTAATGAATTGATATTTGCAATGAGATTTTATTTACATTTACTTTTGTTCTAGCGAGCTGTCTTGTTGAAATTTAACTAGATTTTACGACCGAGCCGATCGACGTCTTTTTCGCTCTTATTGCGTGGACATAAAGAGTTTATTAATCGGCTAAAGGCGATTCCGCGTCAACAGGTTTAGGGAGACCCTGAAATGACAACGCCGGGGTTTTTTTAAGTTTTCTATGTTGGTAAGGTTATTTATCCTAATACATCTATGCACAAGTATTATATGCCATACATTATGTTACGCGTGTTACATAATATAAAGTTTAATTCTATTGATATTTGTTTGAATTATGCCATATATTTAATAGCTGACATTAAACAAATTATGTTGATATATGCAGACAAGTGATTTCGATATTTTGTTACAAACTGTTGTTACGACATTATTTATTGGTTTTCCGTTTATTTGCTTTCTGTTAAAGGTTCTGCTAGCGTGTTAAATAATAGTGTATTAAATTTTTTTTATAAAGAAATAGGCTTGCATTTGACAATTACGCCTGATGGCAAACGAAGATGAAGAGACCGCTCGACTAATAAATGCACATTCTGCAGTAATATTCCTCAGAAGGAATTTTACTCGGGATATCGGTTATTGTCGAGAGAATACGAGAGAGTGGCAAGATACGTTATTAAATGTTATCTACATACTAGCCTGTTGCCCGCGACTCCGTCCGTATATAATTCGTTTATCACTATCCCGCGGGAACTATGCAATTTTCAGGGATAAAAACTATCCTTTGTCCTTCCCCGGGACTCAAACTTTCTGTGTACCGAATTTCATCAAAATCGGTTCAGACATGACGAGGTAACAAACAAACAGACTTATAAACTTTCGCATATATAATATTAGTTAGAAATGGGATATTAGTGGAATTAAGTGGAATAGATAGACGCCCCAATAAACCTTTAGTCTGACTAAATACAAGTTTTCAAGACCTAATATTTTCCATTATAGTATTTCCTATCACATCATTTTCAGCAAGTGTGGAGTGCAGCGCACGCGCCTTCTGATAATCAGGTGTTACCCGGTACCCTATAAAACGACAGCAATGGATATAGAGGATGATCCTTCTTATCAGTGAGCTTACATATAACATCATTGCTTCTTATGGTACTTAAACTTTTTTATAAACACGGCTGCTATATTGTTGTTAAACCAATCTATTCGTAACTATTCTTTAAGATTACCTATATTAATAAAATCTGAAAAACGCATGGTGACAAGGGGATTCTACTAAAAAGACATCGTTGGTTTGTTCGTGTACCTATACTGCCCTTGTCCTCCTAAGCCGAAAAGCGCTATCTCAAAAAAAATCGCTTTTCTGTCATTTACACCATGTGATGCAGAATATTTTAAGCTACACAATAATAGTATTAAAAACTCAAGTTTTTTTTTATAAATAGCGCCTTTTGGCTTAGGAGGGCAGTATATTGAGGTCGATTTATTGTTTCATCTCATGATACATCTCGGCCTATAACGTTCCACTGCTGGGTGCAATGCTCCTCTCAAAAATGAGAGGGCTTGGGGGCGTAGTTCCAACGCGGATACAGTGCAGATTGGGAACTTCATACATACCATTGAATTCCTTCGTAGGCTTGTGAAGGTTTCTTCAGGAATTTTTCTTCATCGTAAACCTCGTAGTAAATTTGAAATTAAATTTCGCACATCCCAAAAAGCCACGATCCTCTGCTTGAGAGACCATAGGCCAAACCACTAAGTCACCACAGCCTTTGATAAAATGCTAGAAAAAATCCTTCAATAATATTGTTTCACTAAAGCTGAGTTTCGAGTAGAGGCCGCGGATCGGCAAGCGCAGCGTAGGACGTCCACCAACAAGATGGACGGATGACCT
This sequence comes from Choristoneura fumiferana, assembly GCF_025370935.1. NCBI lineage: Eukaryota > Metazoa > Arthropoda > Insecta > Lepidoptera > Tortricidae > Choristoneura > Choristoneura fumiferana. The sequence continues at coordinate 13,870,780 of NC_133494.1, forward strand.
GGTTAAAGCCGCGGGTTCACGGTGGATGCAGGCCGCTGCCAACCGAAGCAACTGGAGGTCTGTGGGTGAGGCCTATGTCCAACAGTGGACGTCCTACGACTGAGATGATGATGATGAAAGCTGACTTTAGACCCGCAAGAAAAATTTTGCAAATTGCAATACATTGCGTGGCCGTTAAGCTCACGAGATTGAAATGATAAATCAAGAACCGACATAGTTTATTTAGCAACAGGATCATCCTGTGCAGTGTATCTTACGGTACATTGTCCTGCGGCCGTGGGCGACCGGTAGCGCCCACGGCTCGGACACGGCGCACGCGCACCTATAAGCATATTGTTTTAATACGCGTTGTAGGTGTTAAATAGGCACGTTGGATTTTTTTTTAAAGGCGCTGTGACTAGTCTAGACATTTTTTCTGCGAGGTGGTAATACAATAAATGAAAATCTGAAAGTTGAAGTAAGTAAGTGAAAGTGGAAAATTATGGATTAATTTTAGAGTACACTTGTCTAGGCTACAATAGAGCTCTCAAAATTGAAAGGACGTACGATTACACTATACTTTAAACCAGGTTTCATTTTTTATAAATCCATCAAGCTCATTGAATATCTTAACTTTGCATAACTATTAAAAAAAAATATAAACTTTATTATTGTTATCTAGGTAACTTACTTATAACTGTATCGAAATTACAAACTGAGACATGGATGCACAGAAAAACCAGAAAAAGAGACCAGCGCTGGGAATCGAACCCAGGTCCTCAGCAATCCGTGCTGCGTGCTATAACCCCTATACCACCGCTGGACAGGAATCTAGACACGAATTTTTCCTATGCATACATATCTCAGGTTGCTTCGATTCCCAGCGCTGGTCTCTTTTTCTGGTTTTTCTGTGCATCCATGTCTCAGTTTGTATTTTCGATATGGTTTCACGGGATACCCGTAAAAGTAACAAATTTGGAGTTGAAATAAAAAAAATACAAAAAGACTCCAAAAACCAATCATTACTTATAACTGGTCGTTTTTGACATTTGATTCTTTTCAAAAACAGCGAAGCTTAACTGAAGAGAACAAATTTCAAACATGAAAAAAGTCGTGGAAATATACAAAGTTAGCATAAACATAAAAAAACTTTTCTAACTACCACTTTTTTAAGTTTTGGTTTAATATAAATAGGTTTCTTCGCGAAGGTCTACTAATCCCTGGCCGCATAATAACTTGACTCTAACGATATACGCGAAAACTTAATAAATAATAGGCCAGATCCTAACATAAATACAACTTAGCGTCCGTCCAACCTGCAGAATGCAAAACCAACTCACATGTGAGTTCGAATGTTTTGTTAACGAAATCATTTATTTATGAGGATCAAAGTCGACTGCAGTTGCACGCACTGAGACTTAAAACGCTACTGTTAAAACTTCTAGCATTTTAACGTGTTTTAGAGATAGTTCTTTAGTATAATACGTGGAACTACGAGCAAGAATCTATAAGAAGCCCGAAGTCGAGGATTGAGGGGTTTAAGGAATCGATGTTCATAATTCCGTGTTACTTACTTTTTTAACCATCTTTATGTACATAGGACTCCTTCAGATTTATTCATTTTTCTTTTATTTTCCATTTCTGTATCGTGGCGTTTAATACAGAGACATTGTATTGTATTTTTTTTTGTCCTGCGCCACTTACATCCATTTGTCAACTTCCTTGACGTATTCCTTCCATTGCATTTGCAGTCGTCCCCAAGTTCTTTTTTCTCCCCAAAGCCTCCAAGATCATTTTAGCCCACGCACGATTTAACTGTATGCTTACGGGCTATGGGTCCTGCCCATTGCCACTTACAACTTCTACGGATATTTTAGTCATTACAGCCTTATTACAGCTTATGTAACGGCAGCTATCACAAAACAATGATCTGGCCAAAAAATACTGACAGACTGTACTTTTCGGTATATCTTTGCATTGAACTAAAAACGACCTCTAAATATGGATCTCCGCAAAGTAACGCCTGATTCAATAAATTATCTTTGCATTGTCATAAAATGTACAAATATTATTATTTATACAAAACGTCAAGTCAATCGGACTACTAGAAGAGAGGTAAATTTAACTGGCATGATTCGATTACCGACACATAATTATAAATACTGGGACAGTTGATTACATAACTAAATGCAATCTTGTAAAAGTTAGGTTTTCCACTGATCATGATCACATATAAAACCGAAACCGAAACAATATCTTGAAGCTCAACATCACGTTTTAAATGATTGTAAATTACGGTACTACGTAAGTAATGAATTTATAATCGAGAAGTGTGTAATTAGACAAGTTGTGCAAACACACCCGCATCCAAACTAGGGCCTAGAAACTAATTACTGTAACCAAAATCAACAACTGGTTTAACCTGTATTTATTTGGTGCTGTGTCTACATTTGGTTACGATTTTACGTAGATTTTGATAAAATAGAAAAAGGAAAAATTCGCTTAATTAACTATTATTCCAGTAAAATATTTAGCGCACTCTGCTAAAATTTTGAATCGGTATCGTACCTCACTCAGGTGATTTTCCTCCCTGATTTTGTTCAGAGAAACTCATATATTCCTTAAACATTTGAGAACATAATATTTTTGAATTGCTTTTATTACATTGTAAGTCGCTTTCCGCCGTCTGTACGCTTAGGTCTTTCAAACTAAGCGATCAATTTAAATGCGGTGTACTTACATCAATTAGTCAATTTTTCAGGAAAGATTTATAGATACTTACTAATAATATAATTCATATAGGCTTCACGCGGTTATAGTTTTTGGGAAATGGAGCGCAAAAATGTGAAGTGAGTGTGATACAAGACCTTTTTCTGAAAATTGTACCCGAGCAAAGGCAGTGTCTCTAGTTTTTAATACAAAAAGTACCTTATTTTTTTTTACTGACGACACTTTTGTTGACTGTACTTCCATTGTCATCCAATATAATAGTATATCAAATTTCAAGTAAATCCAATCTCTGGAACATTAACTTGCAAGATTTGAAATAAAAAATTAAATATACTAAGTTAAATTCAAGTAAAGCTCAAGGAGTATTGAAAAAACTTGTTATAAGTGCTTGTGTTGTACTAGATTTGTCGACGTAACGGTAAACCTACGTCTACTTATAAATTTCCTTCTTATAAATCGCGCCTAAGGCGATATGCAATTCCGCTGGATTGTGCTATAATTTGAAATCCCGTCGTAAAAACGCTGCGGTTTCCTGCACATGTGTATGCAGCCTTCGTGCACTTTATATACAGTACTCGGGGAATTATCATAGCATTATGATACGAGATTCAACTGCACAGATGGGCCACGAGTCTGCTGACTAAATATTCAGTCTACATCTATTGTAATGTATTTTAATGGAGTCGCTTGTATGGAGGTGTGGAAGAATACAGAGACGTTTATTCGACTAACGTGTTCATACACAGGTCAAAGTAAGTACAATAGAAAAGGAGATAAAAGTAAAAGATAGAGCTAGTTAGCAGAATATGGACATTTTTTAAAATTAGGAACGTACTCTTGAAGAACTAAAAACGTTAGATTTTATAACCTAACAGATACTGAATGTTGTGTTAACTTTTAGATACAAGTAGAATTTTAGTAAAGTAATTGAATGAGTTAAAAATAAAAATGAAGTTGAAAGTTTGTTAGGATAATCTATATAAATAAAACAAAGTCAGGTTAGTACACCATTTGTTACTCAAGAACGGCTGGACAGATTTTGATAAACTAAAAACTTAAAACGTAACATTTTACAAGCCATTGAATTTGGAATTACAACCTCCTTCCTTCAACCTTCTTGAATATGAAACTCTACAAAGTAACGCCTAGAGTCAACCAGCTAGTGCTTTACTAGTTTGCAGACAATATGCTTGTGTGTATGTTAAGCCCGTGTTGTGCCTACTTTTAGAATAGGAGGGATCCATCTCATCCCGTTGGTGTAGTAAAAGGGGACTAAGGGGCCTAATCTGAGAATGGATGGCTTTCTCTACTGTCACCTCCGAACTCTGGACTCCAGAGATGACTTGTCAGCGTAGAAAGCAAGGGGAAACATCACACTATTTTTCCAAAAAAAGTTGTCGTGAATGTTCACTACTGAGGGGCTGCCGAAACTCGGAAATCGAAGTTCGTATCGCACCCTCCCTTTCATTCGCGTATTAAATGACATAAGCGTCAGCGGGACGGCAACACACAAAGTTCGAGTTTTGCACACCCACGACCACTCTGTCAAGAGTGTAGCAACTTAAAACATAAAATATTTATGGAGTTCCCAAATTTTTTGTTAGTTTTTCTATTGCCAATTTTCGCTACGTCATTATTACGCCATTGATACTTAGTGTTGTTTTTGGTTACATTGTGCATAGTTGGAATAGGTCTTGATATTTTGTTGACACTTTTTATAAATGTTTTTAAGATACAAATTAGCAAAAAAATCAAGGCGAACAACAACTAAACCATAACAAAAACAACGAGCTCAATTATTTTGCCAGTGGATGTAGACATTGTCTAACCGGAAGTTTTTAGTGGTACAGTCAGCATCAAAAGTAAATGGTTAATTTGTACTTTGTCGTTTTACAGCCACGTACTTAGCGCCATACAAGATTGACAAATGTGTTGATGTGACAGAGTAAAAAAGTAACCAGCTACTTTTGATGCTGACCGGACTATTTGGATACATTGATATCAACGTTGTTCGCAACTTAAGGCCCTCCTCCTTTTTTTAAAATGTCACACTATAGCCAGCAGCAGTTACTGGTCATGTGACAGCGAAATAGTTTCCTTATTCCTACTCGTAATAATGTTAATTCTATTCAGAAAAGATATCATAATTATTTATCGGATAAGTACTGGCACATACGTAGAAATTCTACAAGGTTTGAAATGGACATCTTAGCGAAATTCTGCGTAATCTTATCACTTCGCAGACGGTGGCGCCATCATCCCGAGTAACGTGATTTTTTGCGAGCGCTGTAACTACTTAGATTGCGATCAATGCAGTGTCCTATCTGTATTTCCTTTAATTTATTGTTCTCGTGATTATGAGTAACGACCGCCAAGAGGTTTATGTTACTGACGTGTCGACGTGCACTTTGCAAAACAGATCAGTGAGTGAAACGGCTAAAGAACAAGATCTAGATAAGGGAGAAAGTCTACATGAGTTAGGTATTGGATCGATGCGAATCGATGTTTCATTAGTGAATTGGTTAGTCTTAGTATTTTTGGAAGTGTCCTGTAATTTGGCTGGTAAGAACAGTGTATCATACTTGGCAGTATTTAATTTTTAATTGAGATTTATCGCGGAAAAGGTGATCGTAGATAAATATTTCAAGCGAAAATAAGGTATTCCAATGCTTTTAAGAGACGGCCACAACTTTTTCGTGTTAGTTGTAAAACATTATTAATATTATAAATAATATTTATATTAAATTTATAGATTTTGCGATGAAAATATGAGAAAGTCAATGACTACCCCTACGCATTCCTGCAACATGAGAGGGATTCGCAAATGTGTTGCCAAACATAGAACCATTAGGGCTTTACCGACACAAGCCTGTTACCGAAAAATGTACCTATATTTACCAAAGTGACATATATACAGACAAAGTAATGTAATAAAGTTAACATATGCATAACAAACAAAGGTATAAGATAAGAATTATTTTTGTATATACATACAACAATTAATGAATTCAAGTGGCTACTAGCACGGGAACAATCACGGATGATTTTTTATTATGAGAGCAAGACAAACGAGACAGCGGGTCATCTGATGGGAAGTGATTACCTGCACCCATGAATACCAACTCAAAGAAAGTCACTGGTCTGTTGCCGGCCTTGTTTCAGGCTATGTTTTAGGTACCTATCTTCAAGAGCTGCCGTATATTTTTTATCGCGCCCTGCCTATAAATTAATATGACAGCTGAACACCGTTCTAAAATCACGGAATTACAAACGCACGTCCCACGTCACACGCGTTGCGTGGGAGTGCATCGGACGCCTGATTTGTGCGCAGATCTCACAGCTCGTTTGCGCAGATTGTTATTTACCGCGCATGCGTGAATGCACGGTTCACACCACTTTAGTTTAGTCATGTTTTGTGACATAAGTTAAGTATCTACTCGTGGATAGCGCTCGGGATGCTTGCAGTCAAATGAGAAAATAGGAATTTCTTAGAACTTTTACCCTCCGAATTTCTAAGACACTCTTAATCATTGTCTGTTTTTTAACACCCGACGCAAAAAGAGGGATGTTATAAGTTCGATCGCTATGTGTCTCTGTCTGTGGCTCAGTAGCCCTTAAACGGGTGAACCGATTTGAATATATTTTATTTGAAAGCAGGGTCAGGGAGATGGTTCTTAGATATGTTTATCAAAATCGGTTCAGCCGTTTTTGAGATATTGAACTTTGAAGTGACAATGTCGGGGTTTTCTAACTTTTGTTGGTTAGGTTATTGTGTACCTATCTACGCGCGACTTTGGCGAAGGTTTCATAAGTTCATTGCGCACACGCCCAGTAACCAGTGTGGGACGCGACGAGTGTCTTGCTTAGCCACGTTAAGAACTGCAAAAACGAAAATTGGTCAGTCAATATACTCGTATCATCCCAGCCTATATACGTCCCACTGCAGGGCACAGGCCTCCCCTCAGAATGAGAGGGTTTGGGCCATAGTTCCCACGCGGGCCCAGTGCGGATTGGGAACTTCACACACACCATTGAATTGCTTCGCAGGTTTGTGCAGGTTTCCTCACGATGTTTTCCTTCACCGCAAAGCTCGTGGTAAATTTCAAATGTAACTCCGCACATGAATTTTCGAAAAACTCAGAGGTGCGAGCCGGGGTTTGAACCCACGACCCTCTGCTTGAGAGGCGATGGGTCAAACCACTAGGCCACCACGGCTTTATACTCGTATAGTTGGCAGTTATTCTGCACTACGTGTGCAGTCGGCTTGATGCTCATTTAGGACGTTTTTTCGTCTCTTTCTTACCATAAAAGCGACGCGTTAATTAGGGTGCAAAAATCAGAAAAAAATACCGTATTATTATTTTTACGACAAATTAACTTAAACCTATCTAGCCTGAAAGATAACCAATGCACTGTCGCTTGCTTTTTTAAAAGCTAGCCAGACGCACTAACTAATTTTGTAAATTGCAATCTTAGATAATTTAAGAACTGCGATTTACTTTGTAACCTTAGTGGCGTTTTAAAAAAAGTGTACCTACCCATTTCTTTTTTAAATTTTGGAAAAATATGTTTTTTTTCTACTCAGAATCAAGAGCACACAAAAAATGACCCCATTTTTTCATACAAAATTTTATGAGTCAGTTACTGAGTGTATAAAAAAAAGTCTCGAAACTGAAATTTTTTTGGGGACATTTTTTTAAACTATCGAAATAAAATCGAAATAATTGTGCTCTTGATTTTGAGTAGGAAAACCCATATTTTATCCAAAATTTCAATAAAAAGAAAGGGTACACTTTTTTTTAAATGCCCTAGTGCCTTACGTATGGTTACGATTACGACTACCTAACAATCGCGTAAAGCTTTAAGAAATACCCACTGTTATTGTAAACCTACCTTACGTATTCTGGAGTATTATTTGTATACATGTCAAATGAAGCTGTCAGCTATGAGCTACCCGCGGCGATGCTTGAATTATGGCTCCTCATGCATATGTGGCTTCGTTAGAGCTGATTGATGTGTGTCAGTTTGTATATGTTATGCCCTGCTTTGTTAAACTGATGAACTGACGAGGACTTGGATGATGTTTATATTAAAAATCAAATATCAAAATTCACATTCGATTATAAGTGTACCTAATCTAACCAAGTTAGAAAAATTGGAAAACCTCCGATATGGTACCTAATTTCAAAGTTTAATAATCTTTAATTTTGTGACGGAATTCCCCAATGTTTTCTGGTTGAGACGATTACTGTTAATTTGCAAATTATTTGTCGCCCAAGTGCCACTTGTGTATTTAAATAAAATATTTTTTAATGGAAAAACCATAATATTAATTGCAAAATTAGACAGTGAGTTTTATGATGCACGGTAAAGTACCTAGTTAAAAAAAATACGATTTCTTCATCGTTCTTTTAATTCCAGTTCTATAGAGGGTCGAGTTTGTACGGTTGCACCAGGGCGCTCAGTCTTGAGTTTTCACATAAGGTAGGTATTGTGCTGTTATCTCTTCATTTCAATGATCAACCGTAGGACGTCCACTGTTGGACTTAGACGTCCCCTATAAACCTCCACTTAATTTGGTGGGAAGCGGCCTGCTCAAACTTTCAGTTCATCTGTCATTTTACTATTTTCAACCCTAGACGCAAAAAGATATGTTATAAGTTTGACCGCTATGTAGACAGACACTGTTTGTCTGTCTGTCTGTGGCACCGTAGCTCCTAAACGGGTGGACCGATTTGAATGGTTTTTTTATTTGAAAGCAGATTTTCTAGCAATGGTCCTTAGACAGTTCAGCCGTTCTTGAGATATTGAACTTTGAAGTGACAAAGTCGGGAGTTTTCCAACTTTTAGTTGGTTAGTTTATTCAATATACGAAAAAAGCATACAAAGTCTATGGTATTTGATCTCATACTCTTGCGACGGAAGCACAGCGACCCAGTCCGTTATCACGAAGTAGTCTATGCTAATCAATTCCAGCGAGACAGGTTCTTGGCCATAAATAACAAAGTTTTGATTAAAGAAAACCTTTAATAACAGCATGTTTATTCATATGAATTAATCAAGTGATGCCGTATGCGGTAGATATATCGTGCAAGAAAGCTACCAATATGAGCTTCACAGGTACTAAGGACTTTAATCGGCACTTTTCAATAAAGTTTGAAAGGGATAATGAATAAAAACAGTGATCATTTGATAATAATGCAATAGTTTCAAGAATTTTCAACTCTTCAGGATTGATATAAAATAAATCTAGTCTGTAAAAAACCAAAGTGCAAAATACACGATCAAAAAACTTCGTCTAGTTATAATTTTTTTAAATAAATAGATATAAATTTTTTTTAGACCTTCACGCTTTATAAGTATCTATGACATCTGCTTACACTGCAGTTTAGACACTTCTAGCCTTTGCTAACCTAAGGAAACCCATCAAAATATAGGATCCAATGCACGCAACTTACATTAATTTAGTCCTTAAAATGTGCTCGTTTAAAATTTAACTTGTTTTATTCCAATATTTACTTGGTTTTTCATTATAACCTGTAGCTGCTACTCTTATGATTTCAGTTTTTTTTTTATAAATAAATATCATTAGACGACCGGATGGCCAAGTGGTTGGAGAACCTGACTACGAAGCCGGTTCGGGTTCGATTCCCGGCCGGGGCAGATATTTGTGTGAATAACACGAATGTTTGTTCTCGGGTCTTGGATGTTTAATATCTATTTAAGTATGTATTTATCTATATAAGTATGTTTATCCGTTGCCTAGTATCCATAGTACAAGCTTTGCTTAGTTTGGGACTAGGCAATTGGTGTCAAGTCATGATATATATTTATTTATTTTTGGTGGTCAGCAAATTTTTGTAGTAAATGCTTTTTTGTCTGTCCGGAAATGTTTTCGGTGGTAATTTTTCTTCCTGACATAATCTTGTGCTGACACTTGTGCTACTATTATATTCTGTGTTCACATTCTTCACAAGTAAGCTTACTACACATTTCAACAAATATTTCCAGCTACTAATAAATATTAATTAGGTACCGTTATTTGCATATCAGCTGGCCGAATGCGCCGTCCCTGTGTCCACTAAGTGCTACCGCGCTGACGTGTACCTATCGAACCAGGATGGCAATTAAAACCCCTTATTTATTACACGCACTCCCAATATACACTCAATTAACCGCTTCCCATATCCAGTTTTATGGGGTAAACTATAAAATTGTATCATTTTGTCCTGTCAAAATAAGTATTGAATCGCGTTACGATTTTTTTGTTCGATTTGTCAACGGATACGGGTAATGATGGATGTATCTTGCTTTGTATTTTTATGGCAGTAGCGAATATTTTGACGAGTGTAAAAAGTAAGCGAATTTTACGACTGGGTTTCATTCACTGTTTCTTTAATGAGGTACTTAAACCAATTATATTATGTGTAGGAGTATTGCCAAATCTTGTATGTCGCATTAAACAATATTTTTTGATCTTTCTTTAAAGTAGCTTAAATTTTGTTTTGTTGTTAGGTAGCTTGCTCAAAATTTCTTTGCGGGTCATAATCCAATAAGTTTTTGGTAAAAAAATCATTGTTAATATAAGCTTTTTCGCTGACTGTACTTTTTGTTAACTGTACTTGTATTGTCACCCAAACTACATTCACGTACCAAATTTCAAGTCGATGCCATTAACCGTTGAAGAGTTCCGTCCTGTGGAGACGATCCTGGCTGGACTACCAGGATGTCACTACCAGATAGTTGTATTGTCACGCAATTAGCATAAGTATGTGTACCAAATTTCAAGTCAATCCAACTATTGGAAGTTGGTCGAATTTAACTTGCAAGATTTAATTACAGACAGACAGACAGACAAAGGGACAGATGAAAGTAAATAAAAGCTTGTAAAATATAGTAAAATTTACTACGGAAGTAGAATGACCGTCACCGCTGTAATTAGCAGAATAAGCTGTAAGTTGGGGGAAAAAGTTGACCATGAACCGGAAGAGTCAGTATTGACAGGTCTCCTACTAGGTGGACCAACGATATCGCGAGAGTTGCGAGCGAGTGAGCGAACGGACGAAGGGAACGATAACTTGTTCCTTGTTCTGAGTAGGAAGTCTTTGTTCAATAAGTGGACATCTTCCGGCTGATGATGACAATCTATGTCTGTAGACATAAAAAAAAATGCGACTGCCTTTACAAAACTACAAATAAACACAAAGAGGAAAAACGTCAAGTAGTCTACAATTCTGTTAAGTAACTTACAGTTCAACACTGTGGCCAGCCCAAAAATACAAAGTAATTGAAAAATTTAAGTTTTATTAAAACAAAAACCCTCTCTATATTTTTTTGAATTGACGTCATTTTGGAATAGTAATACCTTCTGTTACCTCATTTGTTTGTTGGATACCTCATAATATTGAAAACCCTCCAGCCGTTGAGCCTACAAAGAGGGCCAAAGGAAAAGACATGCAGTCAAATAGTCGTGAGAAATCCTGTGCCGGAGGTCCAGGATATTATGATGATTATGTAGGTCAATAAGTAAAACGCGTCCGTCCACTCAGCTGATTTAATAGATACAGAGTGAAAACGTAAATCTACCCTAATACAAGAAATATTAATGTTTCTTAGACTACCCACATATCTCACAAGTCGGGTAAAAGGTAACTATAATAAAATGACAAACATTACGAGCTGAGTAGACATGGAGGTATAAAGTCGTAGGATAAAAAGTCTGTGGTCACCTTTGCTCAGCAGTAAAACATTCCCGACTGGAAAAAAACTTGTTGTCAATTTTTTAAGCGCCTCTGATGTTTATATGTCTTCCAATTTCTGTAAAGAGATGCATGTGCATTTGAAAATTAGTTTTCTCTTAAAGGAATAACTAATGGCACATGTTTTAATCACACGACATAATATCAGAGCCAGACATCATGCAATTATATAGTGCGTGCGGCAGCCGTGCCACGTCAGACTATCGACTATCGACAGTCGACAGTCGACATATCGACATGTCGACACGGCCAGATTTATAGTCGCTTCGGACGCTGCATGTGTTAATTAATATCGACCTATTAAGACTTGGAAATGCTGTTGTGGTTTCTCTCGGAGGGAAAAACGATTGAATGAAAGTCTGTAACACATACATAATTTAAGACACCCACAGACTCATTTTCATTCTAGAGCTGGATTCGCTTGTGTTTTTTTATTTAATTTAGCGTACAGTGTTTACGAGCAGGTATTGTATTTTCAGGTTTTTGTTGGACAAACGGCGATTATTATGTTCACCCCATACAGAAACCTAGTTTTCAGAAATTCTGACCTACGGCCTCTCATTTTGAGTCAGATTTTTTTCCTTGAGTTTTTCGAAATTTATATAACAAATAACATTTGAAAATTGTATCTTGAGCTTTTCGGCGAACGAAAGGAAGGAATAGCGAGAAATGTAACCCCCACGGGGTCCTTGTAGAAAATACCTAGCCCTTCTCATATAAGAAGAGGCCTGTACATACGTAGCAGTGGGATGTGTGGGCAATCAATTTTTTTTTATTACGAAAAACAATAAATCTTTTTTTATTTTATACCTTACATTATTTTGATTTCGCTATCCAATAGGATCGCGTAGCTAGATGCCGTGATAAGGAGACGACTCGATTTATGCGAGTGTTCCTTCAATTCCCCGTTCGACACCGCATTGTGCGCCAAGTATTCATATGCCAACATTCGATTTATGTCCTTGCAAACTTAAACTTAACCACTACCTATTAAAATCTTAAAAAAATAAGACCCTTATCACAAGCTAAGAAGACATACAATCAAGTGAAGTAAGCTGGTGGTGATCGCAAAATAATTTTGCATGAAACGCCAATTCGCGTATAATCCGGTAGCTTATTTATTACTTTTTCAATTAATTATTTCCCTCTGAGTAATTGTGTATTTGATGGAATTATCTTATATTGTTAGTGCTAAGCTTTGTAATCTGATATATTTAACGTGCATTCAGCGGAAATTATCGTAAGTGGGTTTATATGGTTGATGTTAAAGTTAATGATACTGGTGATGCATTAATACTTCATTTAGGATTTTTAACATCAAAAGATTATTTTACAGTGATTCAATGTTCCTTTTTTTGTGCCTTATAACACTTCCATTCTATCCATTATATTCCATTATTAATTATGTGTGTTGTTGTTCTTTATTTGTTACCTAAATAAGAAATAATCTTCGAAACTACTGAGCCGATTAAAAAATATTTCATTAGTAGAATGCTACGCTATTTCAGTTGTATATGTAGATATTAATGTTGTTAAGTGTAAGCAAAGTTTACGATATTATAAAGCGGGTAGCCAAGCTGAAGTGGCAATGGGCTGGTCACGTTGCCCGAAAAACCGACTCGTGGTGCAAGGCTTTACTGGAATGGAGGCCGTGGGGGTGCAAGAGACCGGTTGGAAGACCTCAGATGCGTTGGAGGGATGACATGCAGATGAAGATGCAGGGAGAGTTGCGGGCAGTAACTGGATGCAGACGGCTCAGAATAGAACAACGTGGGAAAGCTGAAGGAGGCCTACACCAAATTGGTTGAGAGAGGCGATGATAATGATGATGATGATGAAGTTATTATTATTATTATTTTTTTATTCGACTCGATGGCAAACGAGCAAGTGGGTCTCCTGATGGCAAGAGATCACCACTGCTAATAAGCATCTGCAACACCAGGGGTATTGCAGATGCGTTGCCAACCTAGAGGCCTAAGATGGGATACCTCAAGTGCCAGTAATTTCACCGGCTGTCTTACTCTCCACGCCGCAACACAACAGTGCAAGCACTACTGCTTCACGGCAGGATTAGCGAGCAAGATGGTGGTAGCAAGCAATCCGGGCGGACCTTGCACAAGGTCCTACCACCTCCTAAAGGGCGACCGAGGCCGAGTTTAATTACGCAGACAACTTTTTCGTTTCGCAGACAACTATTGGCAGATTTTTTCTTTTGGCCGAGCAACGTTTGTTATAATTTCGTTACGCCTATTATTCGTTTCGACGAGTAGTTGTTGAAAGAATAGCGATATGCAGATTACTTTTAGTCGATTGTTTGTTTCGTAATTGTTTCAATTTAACGCATAACTGTTCGCCGAAACACGATAAGCAGAGTTATCGCATGACATCAAAATGGGTAGTTAGGTGCGACGACGAGCGTTAGCGTTAGAGGAGGAGGCGTGTTAGGTAGAAATATGACCAACAACGCACGAGCCGAGCGAGCGAAGCGAGCGTGCCGCGACAGCGGCCGGCGATTGCCAGAACCGAACTGCTGGAGTCGCGACTTAGTTTGTTTTGACTTCAATAAAAATTGTGTATTGTGTGTGTTTTGACTTCAATAAAAATTGTGTATTGATTAATCGGCTAAACGAATTTCTGTTAATAGTTTTTCGGCTTACTGACTCACAAGCCAACTGAATAGTCTACTAAAGGTTCAGTTACGAAACGTTAATCTGCGAAACAATACTTACATCTGCGTACAAATTCGTCGGCGTACCGTTACTCGGCGAAACGTGGTCTGCTCATTAATAATCTGCGTAAAAATAGTCGGCGAATCATTACGTAACCCTCCTAAGGTCCTTGTTAGTTCGCTAACGTCAAAGCTTAACAAATAGACAAACAACAGAAGATCTTGTTTTTTCCTTCTGTTATTTGAAACCCTAAAAAGCCAGAAATAACGAAGTTAAAACACCACTAACCGTTTCTGGCTAGTTGTCTCAAAATTAATAAACAATCTCAAATAAATCTGTTTGTTTGTTGATCAGTAATATCCGTAGATACTGCTAATTACTCGTCGAGAACACAATGGAGGCTCATATTACTCGGCTCCGTTACGATCCGCTGATAATTTGTTTAGAAATTTATTTAATTTCAGTTTTATTCGCGATTTCCGGTGATCGTGTTGATTACTTATAAATTATAGAGGAATTAATGAATTAATGGAGGATGTTTATTTACAAAACATGAGATAAGTATGCTAGATTTTTTTAAAGGAAATACGTCATAATGTTCGTGATAACTTCGGTCTCTTACACTCGTGGCTATGTAGGTACGTTCAGTCGAGTTTTATACTTTTGTCTAAAATTTTGTATCTAATTTAAATAGGTATGTGAACGCGACTCTATTGTTAACGGAGTAGAAGCGTGTTCCGATATTTTTGACTGAATTTTGCTCAGAAGTATAAAAATTAGACTTAATCTTTTTTAATCTAATAATTGTCTTTTTGTGCGAGTCGTGGCGGCCGAGTGGTTGACCTATGGCCTCTCAAGCAAAGGATCGTGGGTTCAAAGTAGTTCAAACCCCGGCTCGCATCTCTGAATTTTTCGGAATTGATGTGTAAACTTACATTTGAAATTTACCACGAGCTTTAAGGTGATGGAAAATATCGTGAGGAAACCTGCACAACCTGCGAAGCAATTCAATGATGTGTGTGAAGTTCCCAATCGGGACTGGGCCCGCGTGGGAACTACGGCCCAAGCCCTCTCATCCTGAGAGCCCAGTTCTGTCCTGCCCAGTCCTGTGCCCAGCAGTGGGACGTATATAGGGTGGGATGATGAATTGTTTTGTTTTATTGCTGACAGAATACTCTAAATCAAAACGATTTTTATAAACATGTACTTAATACTGCATTCAGAGATTTAAAAAAAAATACTTGCTGTGTCTGGGAATTGAACAGACTCTAACGCGGAAAAAACCCCAATATATACCTAATATAGTGCACTATTAGATTGAAAGGGCATTAACTTAAAATACCTAATACAGGATTTTAATTGAGGCCTTCCGGAAGTTAGATGTAGCTCTAAAATAATAATGGTGTATTATTTTGATTTGGGTGTGCGACAGTACCGTTCTAAAGGGAGGCGTTTTTTCAACAGTAAACGTTGATGATAATGAAATAAATAGACTTCATACAAAATTTCCTTCTCGATATATCAATTACTCATTCTCATTACCGCTATCGGGAATCGAACCCGGCTCGCGTGCGTAGAAAGTTTCACTCGCCTGCGTTTTGATTTGTTTTGCAACTAAGATAAATTTGTAATAGATTTACCGCTTTTGAATCTGGTTGAAACAGCTTAAATGTATCTAGGATAGGGTTGCCATAAGTGTGAGGACGCAGACCGGGACATTTTATTTTTTAATTTTTTTATTTTTATTTGACTGGATGGAAAACGAGCAAATGGGTCTCCTGATGGTAAGAGATCACCACCGCCCATAAACATCTGCAACACTAGGGGTATTGCAGACGCGTTGCCAACCTAGAGGCCTAAGATGGTATGCCTCACGTGCCAGTAATTTCACCGGCTGTCTTACTCTCCACGCCGAAACACAACAGTGCAAGCACTGCTGCTTCACGGCAGGATTAGCGAGCAAGATGGTGGTAGCAATCCGGGCGGACCTTGCACAAGGTCCTACCACCTGCAAATAACATTTAAAGAAAAAGTAGTAAAGGTAGAAAAAAAGGAACTTTTATTACTTACAACAATAGGTAACTCTAAAGGTTTAGTCCTTGCCTAAACATAAAACAACTCATTCAACGCCAGCAACCCGCCAGTTGGGTTCTCTGTTCGTAGGCGCTTTTCGCTACAATGTGGAAAATGCACGTTATTGGCTATGTAATAGCTAGTTAGTCGTGTTTATTGTAGGTATATTATTATTTACCAAGTCCAGCTCCCTACTAAATAACTATGATTTTTAAACCGGCACACTTAGCTTATCGGCCGGGACGCCGGGACACCATGCTTCAAACCGGGACATGTCCCAACCCTACTCTAGGAGTATAACGTCGTATGTATAACAACCTTTTTTTTTTATTCGACTGGATGGCAAACGAGCAAGTGTGTCTCCTGATAGTAAGAGATCACCACCGCCCATAGACACCTGCAACACCAGGGGGATTGCAGATGCGTTGCCAACCTAGAGGCCTAAGATGGGATACCTCAAGTGCCAGTAATTTCACCGGCTGTCTTGCTCTCCACGCCGAAACACAACAATGCAAGCACTGCTGCTTCACGGCAAGATTAGCGAGCAAGATGGTGGTAGCAATCCGGGCGGACCTTGCACAAGGTCCTACCACCTGCATAGCTGTATAGTGAAACTGCAAGATAAAATGAATAAACGCAGGCGTCCGTCAGCCGTCACAACATTAAGATCCACTCACAATTTCTTTGTTCTACCTGTGATTCATCCCAGCCTCTATACGTCCCACTGCTGGGCACAGACCTCCTCTAAGAATGAGAGGGCTTGGGACTTGTGATTGAGTGTGCGAAATTACATTTAATAATTACCATGAGCGTTTTACGTTGAAGGGAATCATCGTTTTCAACTGCACACACCTACGAAGAGATTCAATGGTGTATGTGATGTTCCTAATCCGCAATGGGCACGTGTGGAGCTTCCCCCCAAGCCTTCTCTTCCTGGGAGGAGGTCTGTGTCCTGCAGTGCGATGTTGATAATTCTGATGATAATTATGACCCAAGATTATGATGTAGAAGCGACGAACCATCAACCAAGAGTTCACTGAAAGAAAAAAAGGTGGAAAACCCTGTCACTTCAATGTTCAATATCTCAAAAACGGCTGAACCGATTTTAATGAAACATGTCTAAGAACCATTGCTAGAAAACCAGGTTTCAAATAAAAGAAGCGGTCACGTACGAGTCGGACTCGCCCATGAAGGGTTCCGTAGCAGCAAGTAACATAATATAAAAGTTTCCTTTACTTCACGATTTATGACGTATTAAAAAAACTACTTACTAGATCTCGTTCAAACTAATTTTCGGTGGAAGTTGGCATGGTAATGTACATCATATATATTTTTTTAGTTTTATCATTCTCTTATTTTAGAAGTTACAAGGGG
Source organism: Choristoneura fumiferana (assembly GCF_025370935.1). Lineage (NCBI taxonomy): Eukaryota > Metazoa > Arthropoda > Insecta > Lepidoptera > Tortricidae > Choristoneura > Choristoneura fumiferana. Next base: position 13,888,364 of record NC_133494.1, read on the forward strand.
GGGGGCACACATTTTACCACTTTGGAAGTGTCTCTCGCGCAAACTATTCAGTTTAGAAAAAAATGATATTAGAAACCTCAATATCATTTTTGAAGATCTATCCATAGATCCCACTCGTATGGGGATGATGAAAAAAAATTTTTTTGAGTTTCTGTTCTAAGTATGGGGAACCCCCAAAATTTATTGTTTTTTTTTTCTATTTTACCAAGTTTCAACAGTATAGTTATGTTGTTATAGTTTCGGAAAAAAGTGTCTGTGACATACAGACAGACAGACATGACGAATCCATAAGGGTTCCGTTTTTTGCCATTTGGCTACGGAACCCTAAAATCGCATTGGAATCGGTCCACCCGTTTAAGAGCTACTGTGCCACAGAAATTTATAACACCCCTCTTTTTAACCCCTCTCTGCTCAACATTTTAGTATGTACTGTTAGTTGGCTTTACTAGCCCCTGATAACGACAGTTCAGCTAAAGCCAGTACATATATCTTATATCTTAACGACAAACGTACTCGAAGGCGTGTGCTGGAAGTTTATGCTGCATTATCATATTACAGGCTCATATCAATTGAGTGCGCTCTAATGCAAAACAGAACAAAATATATGTCATTGACTGTAATTGAGCCAGCTTATCTTGGATCTGCAAGCATAGTTGGGGCATATATTACGCGGCCAATAATCTAATAATTATATGTACACCTAATAGCTTATTAGAATAATACATGTACGAGTTTTAATAGAAAAGGGCGGCTTATTCTGATGGAGATGTGAAAGTTGCACGCGGTTTCCGTATATATTTTTAAAGGTAAATATTGTTGTATTTACAAGCTTTTATTTAGCTGACCATGTTTGTTTATTTGAGATATGTGTATTAGTAGTAAAGTACCTGATACTAACGTTTCAGAAATAAAATAGAGATAGAGAGAAATAGAGATTTTTTATCTGGTCATACTTTGGGTCTGCTCGAGATACAAAATAATGCGTTTGCAATACATGAGTAAATATTTATTTTTCTGATAGCTTTAATAAGTCGTAGAGTACGTAAATACGTAGTACGTAAGATACTTTTAACTTTTAAAACCTATAAGCCATAGTTTAATAAATTGAATTGAAAAACTTGTAAACTGACTCAGTTGATGCCAAGATACAGGCTCAGCCTAGTTTGGTACTCACCAGATACATCTGGTATATTGTAATAGTGGTCATTTTTAGATAAATAAAAATTATTCTTATTCTTAATTTTTTTTTTTTAATTTTTGAAAACGTCCTTTTTTATTGTATTGTTATGTATTATTCATATTATGTTTGTATATGTATGCATATATTTTTATGTAGTAGTTTATTTCTATGTTAGGTCTCTATTATAGATTTGTGTATTTTATTATTAAAAGCATTGTATTGTAGCTTTCTCTAGTTTAACTTTTAAACTCACTTTTGTTCTGTCCCTAACTGAATGCTCCTCTCATCCACTCAAATGTTGACTGGTAGAGATCTCTTAAAGGGATAAGTTCGCCTTTGTACATATATCTCTATGTTTGTCAATTGTGTTTGTTACTTATTTTGTACAATAATGTATGTAATAGTATAAAGATAGTTTTACCCTAAATTGATTTCCGATCAGAATAAGCGCCAACCTGTGGCTCGACCGTATCGTTGGTAATGAAAACGCTCCTAGTTTACCCAATGTACTCACTATTTGCATATTGGTCAGATAAAGGGCTAGGGGAGCTGTGGAGACTTTTATAAAGCGGCAATTGAAGCGTTATAGCACCAACACGATACCTTGGTAATAATACTGTTATTCGGTAGCAAAATTTCAAACACTTGATTGGTCTATCCAATTGTCAATATAGATCTAGTGCTATAATTGCTGGTATAGCCATCAGCAGCAATATCTGATATAATATAAATATCTGATACGACTCTATTTCTAGGGCCGGAAGGTTTGTCAGATATTTTTGCACGCTTCGCTGTGGCAAATATTAATGGAGAATTCCACGAGAATGTCCCTTACGGAATGCCGTTCTTCTAATAGTTCTGAAAAGGCTGAGAAAATGATATTCAGTCTGTTAATATGTCATGACTTTGCTGACAAATTAGCAGTATATCCTTGAGCTTTACGGATTTGATTGAATTAGCTGCCACACAAGGCAAAAGCATTTCGTAAGGGACATTCTCGTGCGTGCTGGTGACTGGTACATAACATTTTATGATGAACTAATGTCGAACGATTGTAATGTACACATGGCTGTTGATACATTCATCATTATCATCACCAGCTGGAATGTCCACTGTTGAACAAAAGCATCTCCTTTGCCACAATGAATAACAACTCGCTATATCCACCAGTTGTCCGCAACTCTCGCGATGTGATCAATCCACTTAGTGAGAAGCCTGCCGACGTTTCGGCTTCCGGTTCGTGGTTGCCACTCGAGGATTTTTCTCTTTCAACGGTTATCTGTTAGAAAAATAATAATTATTAAAAGAAGGAAACCTAATTTAATTAGACAGACTTTAACTACGCTCACGGAAAATAACCAGTAAATAAATTGGAAAAACTTCGTTCTAATAGACTTGAATTTTTGTAATTCACTGAACTAATGTTGTTTAGTTAGTCGAGTACGATCTATATTTTAATTATTTGTTTAAGACCCTATTCGGTATAAGTTGTTATGACAAAACGGTATAAGTAACATGCTACAATATACTTATTCAGATATGAAATCGCTAGCTAGATAGTTATTTTTTAACTTTGTCGACTCCATGCCTTCGCATGTACCAGGAACGCATGCCATGGGTGAAGCGAATATCCCGCTCTGATAATATTGATTTAATTCGCTGTCGTGTATTAGTTCGATGGCGCGATAAGCCCGATGGAAATTGGATCTTATTAGCATAATTTAATAGTACTATTTACCAGATATGATAGGGATGGCCTTAAGGTGCAGTTTTGTGTGTAAGATGAGTATGACTGTTCTCAAGGACTCACTTGTGACTTGAAATAATATTTGCTGTAATAGTTACAGTTTGAGCGCATTCTTAAAAGGAAATGCAAGTAAGATGACTTATCGTATTAAAAACATAAATGTGAAATGAGAGCCAAGTTAAATTTCAAGAATATGCGTCGTTGTTGACTTCGCTGACAAAAGAATTGAGAGTAGGCGCTAAGTTATTTTGCTTGGGATAATATATGCAAGTTCAAGACTTCACTTGGCTAGGTTTGATTACTAACCCAAAGTTTTAAAAATAACAGACAAAATATATCATAATCTGTCCGTAAATTCAGTTCTAGTAAGCCATCTTTTCGTGCTATCTCTGTACCCGTTAAACATACAATTCTCAAAATCGGAATAATTATTGAAATAAATATACTGCATATCAAGAAATAATACAAACCAGTAAAGGATGAGTGGTCTTAGTGACGGACAGACGGGCAACGAAATAGGGTTCCAATCGTCTCCCTTTAGGTACGGAACTCTCAAAAGAACAAGTGAAAGTCGCTATGCTTTTGCAGTGCCTTTTTAATTAGGTATCCAGCCAGGCACCTGCTCCGATGTGTGCTTTGATTGTGCATAATGTACGCCAGAGGGTCACTTTCTAACCGCACAATGCATGCAGCTACAATTCATATAGAAAGTGCAGCCGTTTAGCGGCCACTGTGGCTGTGGACTTGTGGGATGCAAGAACTGTTTTCCTTAGCCTTTTTTGCTTACCACTACATACTTGCATGGCTGTAATTTTCTTTTAGATGGCTACGGTACAGTCCTGGAAACTGAATCGCGTACAGTGGGACCTTTTAATAATCAATTTCGCTATGATTTCTTTGGCAGGCATGTGGAATAAATAAATAAATATCATGGGACACCTTGACACCAATTGACCTAGTCCCAAACTAAGCAAAGCTTGTACTATGGATACCAGGCAACGGATAAACATACTTATATAGATGAACAAAGATTCGTATTACAAGTATTCATGCAAATATCTGTCCCGGCTGCGGATCGAACTTGGGACCTCGAGCTTCGTAGTCAGGTTCTCTAATCACTTGGCCATCAGTAGCATAAACTCACAAAGGTTTTAAGGATTCTCATCTTTGGTTCCCTGAAGAGATGGAACATCAGACGACCAGATGGCCTAGTGGTTAGAGAACCTGACTACGAAGCTTGAGGTCCCGGGTTCGATTCCCGTGACGGGGCAGATATTTGTATGAAAAATACGAATGTTTGTTCTCGGGTCTTGGGTGTTTACTATGTATTTAAGTATGTATCTATCTATATAATTATATTTATCCGTTGCTTAGTACCCATAACACAAGCTTTGCTAAGCCTAATTTGGGACTAGGTCAATTGGTGTGAATTGTCCCGTGATATTTATATTTATATTTATATCAGAGCTTCCGGCCAGAAATCGGAGTGCAGAAATATCTCCTGGTCTAAGTCTAAAAGAGAAATACTCGTACTACTAAACTCGGATCCCTTTAACCGACTCCGAGCTGCCTCTGTGCTTGAAGACTTTAGAAGTATTGTTTTGACCAAAGCGTTTAGTTTTCGCGCGCATATGGAAAGCTGCGCTCGCGCCTGCGGCGACCGGGGTCCTGCTGTGGCACCATTCATACATGGACTTTATGCTTGCGCTGCGATATGGTTAGGAAAAGTCACACGAATGTATAGGTACGATTTATTATGTCACTCGAAAATAACATTAGAAAGTGGTGAGAAATTGCTGCAAAACTACGACTCAAAATAAATTATTATCACTTACGATACAATCAACATCATCATCATCAGCCGGAAGACATCCACTGCTTAACAAAGGCCTCCCCCTTAGAACACTACAATTAATGACAACTCGCCACTTGCATCCACCAGTTGCCCGCAATTCTCACGATGTCGTCAGACCACCTAGCGGGAGGCCTGCCAACGCTTCGTCGCCACTCGAGAGCTTTACCCCCTTAACGGTTTATCTGTTCTTCGAGCGATGTGGCCCGCTTGAACTTGCATATTTTTACAGCTACGTCAGTGACTTTAAGTGTCAATCAACATAATTAATGAACTAAAAGAATTTCTTTGCTCACCCGCGACCTTATGATAGCTAAGTTTATGCTAAATATGCTTGTTCATGCAGTTCCTCCACCTGCACACTGTAAGAACACACACAAATACACAAACCCATCTTTATAGATGACTAAAATATGATGATGGTTACCACCACCATATATGATGGTGGTTATCCACCGCCATACTAAACTGACGCGTTTCGAACTCAACCAGAGCTCATCTTCAGAGCAACACAACCGTACACCATGCTATGCTACCAGATGTTAGATTAAAAAACCACAACAACCGTTTTATTTTGTCACTGTAACTCCCTAAGTACCCACCTATATTTTTTCCCAAACAAAACAAAACTGCCCATAAAATATTAATAAATTTTAATCGTCATATAAAACTACCTTGATTTATTATTTATTTTCAATACATTTGCTGCAAAAATTCACTTTCAAAGGATGTATTGGCTCGTAAGTTGATTTTACCGCACTAGTGCGAATTTTTTACAGTTTTTTTTAATTCTCCATTTTAAAAGTTTACAAGCAAAGAGTTTTAAATGACAAAAATAAAAAATATTGATTTATACGTAGAAAAATTTATAAATATACAAAACTAAGTAATGAATTTGCAAAATTGTTATTGTTATTATTATAAACTGTAATTTAATTACCTCAGATTTTAATGATTTCCACCTTTTATTTATTCGATAAAATCGCAGTGGCTGAACGCGCCATTTTTATAAAACTTTGCGTTGTTTTGTTTTTATTTTCTAATTTTGTGTTATTAATTGCTCATTTTCTCACAAATGTATTGAAAAACGTCGTATGATACACGGTTGGCAAGGTTTTAGAAACCCGTGACGATGAAAACCCTCGCCTTGCGGCTCGGGTTTGTCACTCGTCAACTCAATTGTAAAACCTTACTTACCTTTTAAAACCTTTTAAGGGAGATGATACTAAATTTACCTGCTCATTAATAATAGACCCCATACTATTAACAACATAATTATTATTTACACGAAATATTTACGGTGCAGCACGGCGGCCGAGTGGTTTGACCTATGGCCTCTCAAGCAGAGGATCGTGGGTTCAAACTCCGGCGCGCACCTCTGAGCTTTACGAAATTCATGTGCGGAATTACATTTGTAATTTAACACGAGCTTTACGGTGAAGGAAAACATCGTGAGGAAACCTGCACAACTCTGCGAAGCAGTTCAATGGTATGTGTGAAGTTCCCAATCCGCACTGGGCCCGCGCGGGAACTACGGCTCAAGCCCTCTTATTCTGAGAGGAGGCCTGTGCCCAGCAGTGGGGTGTATATAGGCTGGGATGAAGATTTACGGTGTAGCATACCTAGTGAGTCCGTTTGACGTGACGTAACAGTTGGTTTGCTTGACATTGACCCATTTAAGTTCAAGGACCTCATGATACTTAGTAGCGCCAACTAGCCTGTCAAAAACCCTCATAAAATTTTATCTTTATCTCATATAAAGTAACTACAATGTAATATTATTAATGGTAAATTATTAACAGAAGAGAAATGACTTAATTTACTTCCAAACAAATCGGGGCCAATAATATTCTATGGCTTTTCTCGAGTTGCAACTATTCATAAGATAAATAATTTCCCAATGAGAAATAACAGTGGGATATCTCGCTCACTCGTCTCTGAATATCTATAACAGTAGTACAGTTGGTTACATTTTGATGTGTATTCCCATAATATACTCAGCGGCACAAAATTTGGCCCACTCTCCATACAAAATTACTTATAACTGCATACATTTGAGGGCCACATTTTTTTCCGCTCAGTATATATTGTTAATAGGAATAGTTCAAGAGAAATAGTTCAATGATTATAATTGGGGCTTAATTGTAACCAAGTTTCGACCACATTGCAAGTTTGGGTTGTAATAATATAGGGGATAGGGGTGATAACTATGGGTGAAAATCGCGAAAGTTTAATACAATTCAATTCAGTAGCAGCCACGAGGTGAAGGTAAAGAAATATTCTAAGGAGAGGGTTTTATGTCTTTTGTATTTGTTTATAGCTGACAGCCATGGTAGTCTAGTGGTTTGACCTCAAATTAAAAAATTCAAAAAAAAAACAAATGATTTATTCAGTAAATAGGCCGCAATGGGCACTTTTACACGTCATTTTTTAAACTACCAGCGCTTTCGGAAAGACCATCAGTGCCAAGAAGAATGCGCCGCAAGAAACTTAGCAGGAAGTCATTTTTTCATAATAATATAATTACAAATAAAATACTTAAAAACTATATTATACAATTAAAGAAAAAAAAATACAAAAAATAATAATAACCTAAGACCTCTCAAGCAGAAGATCGTGGGTTCAAACCCGGACTCGCACCTCCGAGTTTTTAGAATGACATTTGTAATTTTCCACAAGCTTTACGATGTAGGAAATTTGAACACATCTGAAAAGTATACTGTGTGTAAAGTTCTCGATTCGCGCTCGACCCGCGTGCGCTTGCACAGGTACGAGTACGTACGTCAATAGTGATGTTTGGTAACATTTATCACTAAGAGCTTTGCTCGGGCTAAAACTCGTTAATAAGCGTTTTCCCAGAGATAAAAACCAAGCTAGATTGATTTGTCATCCCCGAAAACCCCTACACCAAATATCATCGAAATCGTTGGAGCCGTTATCGAGATTCTCGAAATATATATATATGAAAAAACATACAAGAATTGCTCGTTTAAAGGTATTAGATTTCACAACTCACCACTCCGCCGCGTTTTTCCAAATTGTAATGAAAAGGCTTAAGAAGTGCAGCAGTACCTACCTACGTTTGCTCAGTGAAATCTAAGATTTAAAAAAAAGAAAAAGTTGAAATCACTTATCATTGTTGGCAACTGTACCGTGTATCAGGAATCGTGCCACCATTACAGGCGACAGGTCGACTCGCGGACACTGAGCGATCCAGCGATACCTGCATACGAGCATTAATAATATGCAAATTGGACGCCATTTTGATGCGATGGATACGGGTGCAATAAGATGCAGTGCAGAAGTGGGTTCATTGATAGATGGGCTATTGATTCTCGAATGGTCGGTGCAGGAATAATATATAACGTGTTGGAGACTGTGTTCCGGGATAGTAAAGTTTGAGCATGACGTTAGAGAGCAGAAACAAAATGAGAGTCAAAATGACGAAAGATACTTCAACATGACAACAAGTTTTCAATTCAAATTCAATTGTTTTACACTCGTTATCGTCATAGGTAGGTTAGATTACATCAGCCAAATAAGTGGTCTATCAATTTTTAAACAATGAAATAAAATAATTTTCTTGCTCACCCGCGACCTTACAATAGCTAAGCTTATGCAAAATATGCGTGTTCATGCAGTTCCTCCACCTCCACACTGTAAGAACACACACAAATCACACAAACCCATCTATCACCACCACCACACTACACTGACGCGTTTCGAACTCAAACAGAGCTCATCTTCAGAGTGACACAACCGTACACCATGACCATGACCATGACCATAGATGGGTTTGTGTGATTTGTGTGTGTTCTTACAGTGTGGAGTGGAGGAACTGCATGAACACGCATATTTTGCATAAGCTTAGCTATTGTAAGGTCGCGGGAGCAAGGAAATTATTTTATTTCATTGATATGGACCTCCGCAAAGTAACGCCTGATTCAATAAATTAATTTTTAAACAAGTTCCTATCAAATTAATATGTCGCTAAAGTCGAACTTTCAAGTTGACAATACGTCTATTGGCATTATTGTTTTGTGACATGCAAACGATTATCAACTTTAGGGTGGTAGACCACATATTTGGCTGATGGTACCTAAGATTAGATACTCTAGAGTAGGTACTGTAGCTGCTTTCTTGGAACGAATACAAAATACGAGCTGCGTATATATTGCTTAGGAGGGGGACCTCTAACACTGGATCTTCTTAGATTACCTACAAATTTTTGCGGAACCCTGATGCGCTAGTCCGAATCGCACTTGACCGGTATTTTTAGAATACATTTGTCACTCAGATAAATTTAATCTGAAGCTGGCAGAACCGGAGTTAAAATTAATGCTCCTCAAGATCCACAGTAACCTAACATGATGACTAAGGGCGAACAAAAAGCAACAAACCATTGGTAGAGGTAAGACGTACCCACTAGGCCTAAATGCGTACCAAGTCTTCTAAGTACGCGTCGACAAAGACTAGGTCCACGCGTATTTACGAGTACCTCACTTACAAGGAAGGGTACCCAACTGTCCGAATCCGATTTGATTTATTTTGATATATGTTATAGAGTAGTCTAAAATAACGGACACGTATTTTGTTTTAGCTGCCCAAAAACAACCTGTTTGGAGAAAATGTCCTTCAAAATACTGAAAATTGACCAAACCATCTAATTTCTGTTGAGAGATTTGTTCAAGAAAATTGATAATTAATTACTGGTTTCGTTATATGTTGGAGAACATAAAAAAAAGGAGGAGTGTTTTGTCATTTCACCACAAACTCATATTTTATATTAAAAAAAAACACGTCAGTTTCAAACTTTTCGTCGCTCACTTCCCTTTGGTTATTTTTTTGTCTTGAAAACTTCTTGATCCATGATCCATGGTTCCGAAAAAAAAAACAATAAAAAAAACATTTGGCGGTTCGATCTATTATTTAAAAAAACTGAACTTTATATTATTTTCTCCAACATATAACGAAACCAGTAATTTTAAATCTCTCAACAGAAATTAGAAGGTTTGGTAACTTTTCAGTACTTTAAAGGACATTTTCTCCAAACAGGTTGAGTTTGGGCAGCTTAAAAAAATACGTGTCCTTTATTAAGACTACTCTATAACATATATCAAAATAAATCAAATCGGAGTCGGACAGTTGGGTACCCTTCCTTGTCAGTATGCTAAACATACGTATTTTTGTAAGAAAGCGTATCGGAAATACAGGCGTTTTAATGTCATAAATGAAGTTTAGTAGGCCGGTAAGGCCGCCTATTGCTTACCTTGGAAAATCTCTATATACCTGTGTTTTTGTATTGCTTACTATGTGTTGGTGTTCATTAATTAGAGTTATTGTATGGTATCGTAGCTACTATCTAGTATTGTATTTTAGCTAAGTAATTTAAAAACTTCCCTTCGTACGTTATACAGGCTTAGGACGGTCACCTCTTTGTTTTAAGAGTAAAAAATAAATAAAATGTCAGTTACCTAGGAAAACGTCTCAGTATGAATTTAGTTGCCGTACATACTTAGAAGTCGCCAAGTTGCGAGAATTTAGACTTGAGAGCTCGTTGTACTTGTAAATACTCGTACGCTTAACGACGCCTGGGCGGACGCGTCCTTTGGCGTCCATGATACCTATTCCAAAAACCTATTCCAGTAAATACATCTCTACAAACCAAAGCAGTTCTAGTGTAGCAAACAAGTAATTCGCCCCATTGTTGCAGTGCACCTGCGCTACTGTCAATTTGTCATTGTTTTGATGGCCATCGAACTTGTGACCTCTCCTTCGCCGGTCAATGCCGTTGTTTGTTATACTTATACCTATTAGATTTGTGAGTGATTGAACTTAGGAATTAAAATCTTAGTAATTGTGTTTTGTGTCGGTTTGTCTTAGTCATTTTCTAAGGCTCGATGAATTGGCAGATTTTTTTATGTCAAATAGCTGCAAAACGAGCATGAGGGTCAACTGATGGTAAGTAATCACCACCGCCCATGGACACCTACAGCATTATTAGGACTGCAGCATTATTAGATATATGTAATCAATTCATTTTAATTAATTTCAATTAATTTTATGACATGCTTTTATGACTTTTGTATTGAGTATTCTAATAAAATTTAAAGAAGGTCGTTGACTTAGTAAGTGTATACTAATTATATTAAGTACTAAATTCCCTATATCGGCTGAAATATATAAAATTTAATGTTGAATAAATCTAATAGATATAAAAATCTTGTGTCACGTTGTTTGTCGCTATACTCCAAAACGACTCGACTGATTTTATGATTTTATACATTTGGCAGGAATGTTAATAAGTCGTAGGTACTATAAGTATTTAACCCATAATATTTCAGTATTATGAATGAGAATAAAAAATATTTATTTCACTTTTAAAAGAATTAGTTGGTACGTACCGTCATCTTAACATACATATTTTTTTCTGTTTTTCTTTGACGATAACAACATTAAGATCTAAATGTAGCCACGCTTAACATGTTTCATAATACCATCAAAACTCAATATATTTGCTCTAAAAGTACACTTAAAATATGTTAAATAAATAAATCTGTAAGTATGCAAAAGGCTCCAAGCAGAAGCTTCAAGGAAATTGCTAGCCCACTCGTCCAAATAAATATTTGCCTTCATCACCTTACTTCACTTGTAATGCGTGCCAATGAATATACAAATACTTTCATAAATAAATGTACACCATAATGCAAGAGGAATGCGGTGAATCAAGATGAGGTATGTGTAGATGCGGCAGTTGATAACTTACATGGAAAAAAAACAGTAAGGAATGACATTTTTTTTAAATATTAATTATTTTCGATATGCTCCTAAACCGGTACGGTTGATAATAACATAATTACTTCGAATCCTAGAATGCAAACGGTACGCAGTCATTTAAACAAACACGATCGAAACGACTAAAGTCAACTTTGTATTTACAAACGATACAATTTTTTTAATTGGGGACAATTTTGTGACAAGAGCATTTTTTTCCATGTTGTCACGAATAAATGTTTTCTTTTGTTCTTCTTCGTTCGCAAATTATGAGCATTTGTAGATCATTTTCAATGAAGTGTCGCTTCTATATATTGAAAGCTGTAGAGTCTGTTCTAGGCACACGATATATGACGTTACCACGCGGCGTTCATGAGTAATGTTTTAGACCCCGGTTTTATTTATAACTATAACTGTAACACACGCAGATAAATGCGTGTACACTGGCAGCTGGAATTAAGTATACAACTGGAAAATGGAACTCATTTACATAGGTATTTTTTGAAATAATATTTATACTAAAAAGAGATCGCACGGAACTCATATTGCTTTCATTATAATTATATAAAATAGAAGTTAGTTTTAATAGATATTTTTTGTATGATTTGTGAAAGACAATAAATTTTTCTTACGATTGATTAAAATTATAAAGCCAATAAATAAGATGTTTACTAAATTAGATAATATTATTAATTTAGTTACAAAATTTTAGTATGTATCGCAATGCACGAAAAATAAAAAGTACTCATTAAATTAACATTTGTTGAAATAGAAGTAAAATACATATTTACTAAGTGACTTCCAGTCCAACTTTTTTATTTTTATTAAGTTCCTTTATTAAATAGAAAAAAATAACAGTATAGTCAGTAGATTTGTCATCAGCACCTATAATTACTTGTTTACTAAAAAAAAATGAATACCTACCTAATTAGGTTAAATCTTGCCATCGCATCTATATCTAGACTGCATGTTTCTTACATAAAAACGGCGCACAATGAATCTTTCACTATAGTTTGTTGACGTTCGTGACAGGGGTTGTGTCAAAATAATATTGTTGATTGAGGCGCCGCGCGTTTTGTTCCAAACAGCCAGTCTAGTGCCAAACGGTACTTATAGATGTCAATGAATCTTGCAAATATTATAAAAGTGGAAGTTTGTATGTGTGTGCGAGAGCGCGTGAGTGTGCGTATTAGGTAAGATAAATAAAATGTGCTATTTTTATCTCATTATTACCCCGGCAGCTATGCTGAAAAATGACACGCGGAACTTTAACTGGCAATATCTTCATCATTTTTAGTTTGATTGGCAAATGAAATAGTAGATTGTACAAGAGCATAAAAGAAAATAGGTTTAATGCTCGAGTTTTACACTCTGCTTTTCACTTCGATGGCGTGGAAATGAAATATCAACAGTGGAAACAATTTTATTGTTCACTTCTATGTATCATCAGCCAAATAAGTGGTCTATCAATTTTTAACAAGTTCCTATCATGAATATGTCGCTAAAGTCGAACTTTCAAGTTGACAGATACGTCTATTGGCATTATGCCATTGGATACGTCTATTGGCACAACTTTATGGTGGTAGACCACATTTTGGCTGATGGTACCTTTTATTGTTCATGCATCATTATAAAATTATAAATGTTTAGTTTTATTGATCTATTTTGATTGATATTTTGTTTTACATAAATTAAAAATTATTAAAAAATATATATATGTATGCGATTCAATGGTGCGTGCGAAGTTCCCAATCCGCACTGGGCCCACGTGGGAACTATGGCCCAAGCCCTCTTGTTCTGAGAGGAGGCCTGTGCCCAGCAGTGGGACGTTTATAGGCTGGGATGATGATGATGATATGTATGTATACGTCTGTAGCTCGCACGTTTCCATGCAAGTAGCTTGCTCACTTGTGCCATATTTGTATGAAGATCGACGTACACGTGCCAGCTACTCGTCCGAAAATGAGTGAGCTAGCCATATTTTTGTCCCGCAGTGCACGTCTCGGTTTCCGCGACTCCCGCGCCGATACGGCGGCGGTGATTAGACGCCGCACGCGCTGCCTTATACCAATCGTAATCATATGAATAGCGCCGTAAACAACAGATTAGTGCACGCAGCATAGTGTATGGCGTTATACGAAAGCTTTCGATGTTTAATATACTGCTATAAATATAAATCGGTATTAGATAACGGATACATATAATTAAACATATAAAAACACTAGCTTTTAGCCATTATATTTGGTCGTCGAATTTGAAATTTCGAGTAAAATTTCATATGATTATATAACATATTCCGGAAGAGATAATCGTTGGGAGAGGAGAGTCCTCGAGTGGCGATCACGAACCGGAAGAAGAAGCGTTGGCAGACCTCCCACTAAGTGATTAGGTAGATGGACTGACGACATCGTGAGAGTTGCGGGCAACCGGTGCATGCAAATGGGAAGTTGTTGCTCATTGTATCGTTCTAAGGGGGAATCCTTCGTTCAGCAGTGGACGTCTTCCGGCTGATGATGATGATATTCTGGAAAACTCAGAGATGTGAGCCTGGGATTGAACCCATTGATTCCCCGAGAGCCCATAGGTGCTGATCTATTAGGCTACCACCCGACTTGCAAGGAGAGGTATTGTATATATTTTTACGAGGAATATGTTTGTCAAATGTTACGTTTCTAGCTACGGTGGTTTAACTCACAGGTTGTCTGGCAATCACTCAATCTATCAGTCACTTTTCTAATTTATTTATAAACATAAAGAAGACTTAACGACGTATAAAACTGTGCGCTAATTTGAATCAAAACTCAAATCAGAACTACAAACCCACAGCCTTATTTATAGGTCCTGCTCCGCTTTCCCTATTTAATTGTTTGCAACAATGCTATCTGGCTCGCTCTCGGCCATACGAGTTCACGAGACACACGATCTGATATAACCTGATGCTGACACGGAGTTCGCTAAGTGCCTTCAAGGACCACGATAAGATGCAGGCACTTTTAGCAGTATAAGCAATGCGCGGCACTTTTATTTAATACTATAGTTTACCCGCGGCTTCGCACGCGTAAACTCCGGGAATGAAATTCCGGGATTTAAGATAATTCCTCTGGGAAATCCCAAAATGTATATCGTGGTCTTCATTGAGGTTGGGTTAAGAACAACTGTACAAAATTTCATGACTCTATACTCAGCGGTTGAAATTTCAAGAATTTATCTCTATCCTGTGGGAATATCGGAATAAAAAGTAGCCTATGTGTTATTTCAGACGTCTAGCTACAGTTAGGTGCAAAAGTGAGTCAAAAGTAGTACTTTAGTGATATGCACATAAATTGATAATAGTTCACACCATCTCTATAATATGTACTAACAGTAAACACTTAAACGTCTTTACCCTTTTTACTTAAATTGAAGATACATATCAAAGAAGTAGACAATGGTTCATTTATACACATAACTGTACCTACATACCAAATTTCATGACTCTAAGCCCAGTGGTTGTTATTTCGAGATGTTATCCCTATCCCGTGGGAATATCGGGATAAAAGTAGCCTATGTGTTATTCCAGACGTCCAGATATCTACGTACTAAATTTCAACCACATGCATCCAGCCGTTTTAGCGTCATGGAGTTACAAACATACACACACAAACACAGATATAGATTACACTAGATAACGCAAACACCTCAATCTGTATGAAAACCAACCGTGTCACTTTTTATATCTACTGTGACGTCTCATGAGCGAATTAGCGATGTGAATTCCCCGATGTCAGTCACTAGTCATGATTAGTCAGTTAGCGGTCAGTCTTTGTATGGGGTCAACCCCGACGTTTGATCGGGGTTCGGACACGCAAAGTAGATGCATTTGCGTAATCTAGTGTTATCTATATCTGTGCACACAAACAAACTTGCGCATTTATAATATAAGTAGGATTGCACAATAGGTTTTTGCGGGAAGCACGTACGATGACGTTGTGTACTTCAGCTCGAGAGGTCTTAGACGGAAGGCTGTCTGGATTTGGATGGGGGAGTTTATTTTCACTTGACAGCATATTATTGCTGACATTATGTACGAGTAAAGGTCGTGCTTTCAATGTCTCAGCGTTACTGACGGTGCAAGGCAAACGGCAAAAGGAGAATGAACTAAATTAATGAGTAAATGTCAAAATCCTGCTGTCATTACAAGCCTGTTGTGTGTGTTCTTGTTGTGACCTCAACTCTAGTGGGTCTAGCTACTGACAGAATGTTGTTATAAAAAACGTATGCAATTTCCCAGAACGACTTTTAGCTAGTCTGTTAGATAAAACTTGAAGCTTCCTTTTGTTTTTAGTAGCCTTTGGCTTATATCGACGTTAGTGGAAAAATCGCACATTGACAGGAGGGAAAAACTACTAAAGCGCCAAAATGCTACTTTTGGCTAATGAGTTTTAAAGCAAAAAAATCACAATTCATTTCTCCAAAGTAGCATTTTGGCGCTTCAGTAGTTTTCGCTTTCCACTGTCGACATATTTATCACTTATTTGCCTAACTTGTATGACTTATATTTAACTTATATGCATAAGTAATATAAAAATTTCTTAATTCTCATGGCACTAGACTACCACGAGGATTTTTTACTTCTCACTTCTCGCTTATCGCTTTTCTAAAAAGAAAAAATAATTTATCTTCCTGGTTTTCTTATGTCAGATATGTATCGTATCGCATTCCGTCGCACGCGCATGCAAAGACACGGTGACGACGCTGATTTGAACGATCGCCGCGCCGCCGATTGCTGCCGATTGCGCGGAAGCATGCTACTGCAGCGTGCGCGGGATTAACGGCGCTTATGCATTTATATCGAGAATACGTGTGTATATTACCCCCATATAGTAAAGTAGGGTTCTTAAACTTTTGAGCGAAACTTCAATCAAAAATAGCTCAACTCGCTTCTACGCCGTTAACAATAGAGTCGTGTTCACATTTTGATAAATTTTTTGCTCAAAGATATATAAACTCACCTGTAAAAAATAAATAAATAAACATTTTCAATTAACAAATATTAACATAAATGTATAAAGTCGAATTTGTCTTCAAGGGATCTCTAAGGTTTCTTTAAGCAGATGAGAGTATTTTTGTTTAGTGAAAGAAAGAAATTTTTGTGACTAAAAGAGTATACAGTAATATTTTTAACTATATGTTGATGAAAACTGACGAGTCTTACAGTTATTTTAATGGTATATATCTACATAGTTATATATGTGTGGAAAATCTTTATTGCTTCTACAAAAAACAGGTACACAAAGAAGTACGAAGGTAAATTTATCCCTAATTCGAGCTAACTTAGCCACTAATAACAGTAAATATTAATGGTAAAACATTTTTAAAAACATTTTTAATTTTTTCTTCTTGTTAATTGTTGCTACAAAAAAAATGTACTGGTTTGCATTGTAATCCAAATTTCACGCCTATACCAAAATTCAAATAAAAACCAACATAAGTTAAATAACAGCCTGTAAGATATTTACTGCAAAACATAACGTTAATTAACCCACGCTCTAAACCAGCCAGTTACAAAGCTGATCATTATTATAGATACTGAGATTCGGAGCTGTCCTCGTTGCCGAGTGCCTTAAAGTTGTAAGCCCGGACTTACTGGCCGAGTTGGACTGCCACATGAGATTGTTAAGTTATAGAGTTATATACTTAGACCGTCTCTGTCGTCGGTAATACTTGAGCTAAGATTTAACTAGAGAGAAGATGCGAGAATGTACTGCAAGGAATGTGTTTTTCATGACCCAAGAAACGTTTTATTTACTTATCCTGATGGCCAGAAGTCCTGGGGGTCAGAAGGTTCTCGAATGGCGTCCGCGGACCGGGAGACGAGCTGTCGATAGCCCTCCAAGAAGATCGAGCGACGACCTGGTTAAGATCGCGGGATCGCGCTGGATGCGGAAAGCAGGTCGGAGTGGAGAGCCTTCGGGGAGGCCTATGTCCATCAGTGGACGTCTTTCGGCTGATATGATAATTTACTTATCCTACCTTCACTCAGCTGTTTCCTCTAGAGCTGTGCTTTGCAAGGGTAGGTACTTAAATTAAGTGTTTCTATTGGTTAGTGAAAAATACATTCCTCGCAATATATCCTCGCATATCTCTGGTGGAAATGGAAATGCAGCCATAGGGTGAAATACATCAGCAGATCGGAAACTATAATCAAGTTAAATAAAAGCAAGGATCTATTAGTTAGTGTGCAAAGGGTCTTTAAAGCAACTCAACACTCAACCCAAAAAAGCAGAGGGTCGGAAACCCCTGCCGATCCTCTCGTACTCGTAGTAAGCTGCAGGAATTTGGGGAAGGTGGCTCAGTCCCAAAAAAAACCAGAGAATCGTTGGTTCAAATAAAACTACGAGTAAGGGCAGGACCTAGTGTCCTTGGCCCATAAGGCGACTCAGCCCGAAAACAGCGGAGGATCGTGAGTTTAAACCTGGGCTCGCATCTCTGAGTTTTTCCAGATTCATGTGCGAAATTACATTCGAAATTTACCACGACCTCATTTCTCCTTTGAGGTACGCAACCCTAAAAAGTCAATGCAATTTAGAACAGAATGTAAATTAACGATCCTAAAACAAAAGTCGTGTACAGCGTTAATTACAAAACATTACACCTAATTTATTTACTAGTCCTTCCATGTAGGGCGTCGATGCATAATGCAAAATCCCGCTAGTCCAAAACATACGCACGAGCCATAGCTGCGCCTACGCAGTATCTCACTATGACAAAGACAGCAAAGGTAGCATGAGTTTTATGAGACTTAATTGCATGCCACCGTACGTTGGTGCTGTGGGGTACGAATATGAGTGCGCCTTTGACACAGTTGAACTGAATATTTACAAGTTAGCAGTGGTCTTAAAGGTTGGCTACACCGCCAATCTTTATCCGATGATCACGACCACTCCGTCTAGATTTTAGCGATTTAGAATAGACTTACCCCCTGACGGTTAAATGTGATGCCGTCTCTGTTTGTTTTGTTCGAATAGACGGAGATGGCATCACATTTATCCGTCAAATAAAAGTAATCAATCATTGGTGAAAGAGCCCCTTATAGGCGTTATAATTAAAAACTGCCCTTTAGTCCCATCTCTTAGCTAGATTTGCTAGCTAGCTGCGAAAGAAGGAATTTGATTTCTCGTCGTGTAGTCAGTTATGAAACAGGAATGATTATCCCACTTTGTAGATGTAGATTGTAGATGTTGTGTGTGTTGTGTATCCCACTTTGTAGATTTAGTAGCTGGCTGGCTAGCTCCGTAATGGGACTAAAGCAGCCTACTGAACCTTCGCCAAACTTGGATGACTGGCCAGAGTAGCGTAGTACATTTTTTAATGATTTTCAACCATTTTGACTTTTAACTCTGTTGACAACCATACGGTCCGCTGCTGGATTTACTACCTAAAACAAATTTGACATGACAAAAAAGGTTAACTATAGTTAGACTCAGGGATTCCAGTTTCGAAACCAGCTTCAAACTGGGATTAATTTTCCCATTTCGAAACTGGTTACCAAATCTGGCTACGAGATGGAACTAAGGGAAAAAATACGTGATTTGCCTAATGACTCACACATTAGTCCTCACAGAACCCCATAGCATCGTATAATCGACGCGGCGGGGTCCCGTACAGCGAGTTACGAGCGATATAGCAGCGGGTCGCCGACACGCGATCATGTGCACACGTCCTGTCTAGCCACAGGAATTATATAGAGTGAACCGTCTGCAAATATACTCTGTAAAGTACTGTCTATTCTATGGTTAAACTAAGGAAGGACTAACTGTAGGGAAGCTGGTGTAAACTATCTTTAACAAAGACACTATGAGCTTGGTAAACATCTTGTATTCGATGATTATTTACTTAAAAGTGTCATCACAAAACAATGATCTGAATGCAGTGGCTGGACATATATACAAGTTTTATGTCCTTTTTGCTATCATCATGAATTTGGTTGTTCTTTTTTTCGACATCTCGTTTGGCAATAGACTACAATTGTCGGTTTTTATGTTTCATTTATGGCGCCCTGTCTTGAATAATTAACTTCCTAACTAACTTAAAAAAATTAAAAAACCCCCGACATGGCCATTTCAAAGTTCAATATCTCAAAAATGGCTGACGAGTACTACAATCACATATCCCAGTATTTCCCATTTCAGGCACTGATTAGAAATTTTGTTCATATTAAGCATGCCTTCTACCGCAGTTTTAAAACTTCATGTTATTTAATTTTATGTCTACTGTACCTTTTTATTGTATCTAACATAGTCTATAAGTCAATAATAATTGTTACTGTCAATATATGGAATCAGTTTTCTGAAATATATAATATTTTTTTTTATTATCATTATCAATAGGATACTACAAGCAGTTCTCCCCATACCTAAGCGTGTCTAGAATGCGGCTGCACCCAATCAGACAATGCGTGATTTAGCTACCGCCGTTACGTGCGCCCACGCAGATACTGCGATATGTTACCGACACACGCCTCCTAGCGTCAGTACGGTTATGCTGCGGATAACTGGGCAACTAAGGGTTTGTTTCCATTTGAGCTGATTGAAATTCCATAGCTTGTATTTTTTTATTTAAGCCCAGCTATCTATATACCAAATTTCATCCAAATTCTTTTAGCCATTTCAACGTAAAGAAGTAAAACATACCGACATACTTTCACGTTCATGGTATAAGGAGGATGCCCCATGTCTTGTAAAAAAGGGGCAAACTCCGAGTCGGACTAGCACACCAAGGATTCTGTATC
This sequence comes from Choristoneura fumiferana, assembly GCF_025370935.1. Taxonomy (NCBI): domain Eukaryota; kingdom Metazoa; phylum Arthropoda; class Insecta; order Lepidoptera; family Tortricidae; genus Choristoneura; species Choristoneura fumiferana. The sequence continues at coordinate 13,908,687 of NC_133494.1, forward strand.
GAATTTTTTTTCATCTTCTTCTAGGTCGCTATATTCTTAACTGAGGAGTCATGCTCGTGGATTGAGACTCAGTGAACCTTCATGACAACTTTCTTGGGAAAATGGTGTGGATGTTTCTCCTTGCTTTCCACGCCGCTGGAGTCAGGAGTTCGTATTTGACAAAAGAGAGCGCTGAGGGTCTACTCCGAAGTTCGAAAATCGAAGTTCGTATACCGTCCCTCTCGCTCTCGTATTAATTAGTATAAGTGTCAGAGGGACCGCACGACACGAACTTCGAGTTTTGAGTTTCGTAGTAGCCCTGCAGGTCCCTTAGTCGCCTTTTCCAACTTTAGATTTTTTATAGGGAAATTATAGGTAGGTTAGGATTCCTGGCTTTAGCTAAAATGCAAAATTATTGTGTAAGACTGTTTGTTTCTAAGTAAATAAAAAAACACCCGCGGGAAGGGATGGGTCCGTTTTCTAAAAATGAGCACGCGTGGGCAGAACACCGAAAAATAGCAACGTATTTTTTTCTAAGGCTGTCTCACGCTTGACCAGTTTTTGTTATTTGTTCGTATGCATATTATTTATTTCTTACATCGTTCCGAGTTTCTATACATATGTTTAAACCTTAAGTATAGAGATGCAACTTAAACAAAAAGAATACATTTCTTCTATGGCCCCACCTCTCCCCCAATTTTCAATGAAATTTTATTTTTATTATACCTAATCCACTTGTTTTGTCTTGTTAACATACGCCTTTACAAGCGTGACTCAATATTTCCATTAGTTTAATTTCAAGACACGCCCCTGCCACATGATTGCAACTGTTAATTAAAAAGAGACAGACATAGGCGGGCCAGTTATTACACAATCTGTGCGCACGCGCCGATCCTGTACGAATGTCTTGTCTCTCACTCGCACTTAGGCGTTGTAATTATAATTAAGATAATTTATAGTTTACGATCGTAGTCTTTGGTCATAGTATTTTTGGGCACATGACTAAAATTAATTACTAAAAACATGTAAAGTCAAGCAAGGAATTTCTGCCCAACGTGTCTGGCCCTCAATCAGAAAAAAAAATCACAAAATGAACCCCGAATATTTTAACCAGCAGCAGCAGCAACCTAAATTACATATTCTCCATTTTTTTTACAAAGGCAGTGTCAGTTTTTTGACATACTTACCCTTCTTGTAAATCGGACACTTTTGGCAGTGTTCGTGGTGGCGTGAGGTCGCCCATCACTGCGGTCGCTGCCTTCGCGTTCATTCTCCACCTGTTTCTTACTACGGGAAAAAAGGCATAAGTATTTTAGAGGAAAAATATGTACATCAATGTAACTTTGTTTATAACTTTATCTTGGCACTAAAAATGAGGATCTGCCGAGTCCTACCAAAATTTAGGCGTCCTACCCCCTAGCTATTGGCCGCTTGGCGAGAGCATTCTGTTACAGGTTGTCACATCTTGGTGGCAGATTTGATGGTGTCTGTCAACGGCTTGGTGATTGATCAAGACAAGTGGTCTCTTGTCTTCAACTCTGCCCTGAATCACTAAACTTATATATCAGATTTGTTAGTACCTAACGTGTCCAAAGAACCTAAGAATACCCAGACAGACCCTCACTCATCCCATCCTATATACGCCTCACTGCTGGGCACAGGCTTGCTCTCAAAATGACAGGGCGTGAGCCATAGTTACCACACGGGTTCAGGGCGAAATGGAAACTTCACACACACCATTGAAATGCTTCGCTGCTTGTGAAAAATTTCGAATGTAATTTCGCACATGAATTTCGAAAACTCAAAGGTGCATAGCATAGCTTTAAACCCACGAACCTTTGCTTGAGAATCCTTGGGTCAAACCACTAGGCTGACACGGCTTAAATGTTTCATCTAGGTACATATCCAAGTATCAAGCTATTGATTATTACATAGAAGATAATGAAATTCGATTTGCTAATTCTGAAGGCAACTTACATACAACTTGTGATATAAGTATTACATACTAAAATAAAAGCTTTTAAAACGTTAAAATCATTCCTTAGATACTTTATAATTATAGCTATAACTATCACTTGTAATTATAGTTTTTACACAAATCTAGGTTCAATTCTAAATTGGCGCAAATTTAACAGATTTCAGGCGAAATCGAAAGTTGGTTTCTTGGTCAGAACAAGTCGATATCTTGCATCTCTTTCACACTGCGCCGTGTTCGCAAACTAATTCCTTAATTAAGTGTAAACCGGCATAGGAGCAGGGTGACCATGAGACACGTACGAGAAGGGATATTCCAGACAGAGCTCATTAGAATGTGATAGTGTCCGAGACAAGTAATTGAATTTAAATTTTAATCTATAATGAATTGATGTTATTATACTCGTATTATTAGATGGTAGAGAACGAAAAACAAAAGAGGTTTTTAAAAATATTACATTTCGTTGTAGAAGCGTAATTTCTAATAAAAACAACTAAATGACTGTATGTATAAATATAGGTTTGTGGTAGGTGACTGTACTTATCCTCAAGTGATTACTAAATACATGTCACGTTAGGTATAAATTTAATCCAGAATAAAAGTGTAATACAATACAATACAAATATTCTTTATTCCATATCACAAATTAATACAATTAGCACTCAAAGTTTACACAAAGCTAAATGAAAAAATAGGTAGTCATCTGAGTTTGAATGAGTGAGTAATAATAAAAGCTTCTAAATTAAAAATAATATCCGAGTCCAACCTATCCCCCATATTGTTATTGCATTTTTATGCCGTAATGTAAACACCAATATAAAATTTTAATCAACTAAAAAAGAAAAAAAGACTTCGAAGTTGTCCCAAGTTATTTCAAAATCACAGTCACCCTACAGGACGTTAATAGCTACGCGTCGGTAAGGGAAGCGGATATTGAGATTCAATTATAATTAGGTTATTAAGAGTCCAGCGTTAAGGATGTCACTTATCAGATGCAGAATGCAGATTCATACAGATATGGTGGTATGGTGCAATTACCAGGGTTGCATGCGTATATGGAGATTGATTATCTTTAAGATATTGCTGCAATTTTTTATGCTTTTAGTTTTATTAGCTTGCTCCAGTACTCGCCAATGTTAGAAGTGATAATTAACTGGCGATTAAATAGAAAAATGCGCTTTTCGTTACTTTGTATGGATGTTATGTCTGTTCGTTAGTAGGTTCTATATATTCGTACTCGTATATGATTGATAACGGTTTGGATTTACAAATAGTTAGCACAAAGAAAAGTGAAAACCACGACTGCACTTGCTTTTGCATCTACCGTGTTACCTACATTATGCTTTGTAATTACTTTAATTATATCAGTAATTTTTAGGCGTAGTAGTCGGGGCCCATTAAAGAAGAAAATTGCGTAACAAATAAAAAAAAATTTTGGGCAATAAACAATACAAAGCAATATACACAATTACTTACACGTAAAAGTCCTATGCTCTGTAGTGTTTTTTTTAGGGATCCTTTCGACTGTCATAGTTTTAATGTAATGTTTGTCATAATTATCGTAAGTCATAATTTTTTTTTCCCGCTGAAACCGTACATTATATTTTTGACGACGAGATGGCCTAGTGGTTAGAGAACCTGACTACGAAGCCTGAGGTCCCGGGTTCGATTCCCGTGTCGGGGCAGGTATTTGTATGAAAATACGAATGTTTGTTCTCGGGTCTTGGGTGTTTATTATGTATTTAAGTATGTATCTATCTATATAATTATATTTATCCGTTGCTTAGTACCCATTACACAAGCTTTGCTAAGCTTACTTTGGGACTAGGTCAATTGGTGTGAATTGTCCGGTGATATTTATTTTATTAATTATCATAATTTTTTAAATGTTCATTCTGTACAACTCTATAGGTTAGGTTAGATTCGTTTTAATAATTGTGAAAAATAAATGACATTATGACTAACAATTTTCTACCAGTCGATAAAGAGCCTATTTTTATTAAGCATTTTCAAGTTTACAAATGTTTCCCAAGTAGGTGAAATTCAGCAGAAACTTATTATGATTATGGCGGAAAAATTATGTAACCCCTTTATTACTTATACTCTAAATAATGTAATTGTATAATCAGCGAGCAAACCCGCATGAGGCGCGCCGAACGAGTAAACCAACAAACAAACTACCTGTTTGTTTCATGTCACAATAATTTCAATTTACACAGTTGCTGGAATTGTGTTTGTAATTGGCTATTATAATAAATAGAATTAAGAATGAAATTTATAATCGTACGTACACCGTATATTATATGTACTATTATTAGCCCGCTCGAGTCTAATAGAGCCAACAATTTTCGCTCTTTTGGACTGGGTCCTGGGTCTTGAGTGCCGGTTAAAATCCCTAAATAACTTTTTTGGTTTTAATGTCTTTTTTGTGTTTTTTTGTAAGTATAATTTGAATTTTACAGCGTATTTGTTTTACTGGAATGTTGTAATTTATTATTGGCAAATAAATAAATGTTTGTACGTTGCTGGCTGGCTTTAGGACTAGGTCAATTGGTGAAAAGTACTTGTCAGTAGCAAGTATCCCGTGATATTTCTATTTATTTACTAGCTGTTGCCCGCGACTGCGTCTGCGTAGCAGTATGAAAAATAGTCTACGTCCTATTCTCATACCTGCGGAATATACACAAAAAAAAAACATAAAAATCGGTCAAGCCATTTCGGAGGAGTTTGGTCACAAACATTGTGACTCGAGAATTTTATAAATTATGGTTATGAGATTATGTAGGTACTAGCTTTTGCCCACCACTTCGTATTTAGCGTATACAATAATTTAAGTAATACAAATACTGGGATTTAATGGAAGAACTTGATGCTGCTGTTTTTTTATGTGAACTCTATGATACTCTAGTTTAGGTAATTTATGCCATATATCAAGTCTCTAGCATCAGTACTTTAAAAAAATAAAATTAACAAAATAAAATCAGTTTATTGCAGACAGAGTCCACCGGGTGTGGCCTGTAATACGAGCAAAAAATTAAAACATAGATCGTCCTCGTCAAACTGAACAACATTGTTCAGCGACTTTTAAAAACAATGCAGTTTTTGAATTTCCCTTTTTTTCATACAAATTAAATACTGCTATCAATGTACGCCATCCTAGAACCCAACTGACGTCGCCTGTCACGCTACAAACATCAAGCATTTTGCTTTACAATGCTTCTTCGAATGAACTTAAAAGTGTAATAAAAATTAAAAAACTAATTATTTTAAAAGGTCGCTGTACTGATGTTGTTCAGTTTGAGGATTATCATCTATGTTTTAATTATTTGCTCAAACTACAGGCCACACCCGGTATAAGCTGTGTGTTGTCTGTCATTGTCAGTCAGTGATTCAGTTAGTCGAAAGAATGTTTTATAGGTAAAGGTTATTTGTTTTTAATGTCCAGTTATTTCTCCTAGACAAGACACGGGCCTAAGCCAAGTGTGTTAAAAAATATTTTAAACTAATTTATAATTGTAAGGCCGTGGTGGCCTAGTGGTTTGACCTATCGCCTCTCAAGCAGAGGTTCGTGGGTTCAAACCCCGGCTTGCACCTCTGAGTTTTTCGAAATTCATGTGCGGAATTACATTTGAAATTTACCACGAGCTTTGCGGTGAAGGAAAACATCGTGAGGAAGCCTGCACAAACCTGCGAAGCAATTCAATGGTGCGTGTGAAGTTCCCAATCCGCACTGGGCCCGCGTGGGAACTATGGCCCAAGCCCTCTTTTTCTGAGAGGAGGCCTGTGCCCAGCAGTGGGACGTATATAGGCTGGGATGATGATGATGATGATAATTGTAAATTTGTGGACTTATTTTACTGAAACTTAACATTAAATGTGTCATTTTTTTATATATATAAGAGGGAGCAAACAAGCATTATAATTTATTGCTAAAATTATAGGTAGTGCCACCAGAATTGAGGTCACATATTCGATATACACATATATGTATACGTATAAATGTAATGACAGCGGGATTTGGACATCCACTAATTCATTTCATTAATTTCCCTTGTAAGCAATCAGTTCTTCATGTAGCTGTGTATGTAATCATTCACTTCAACTCTCGTGGCCCTACCTATACTTTACCTCGACGTTTCGACATTGCAGCAATGTACTCGTTAGGCTGTTAATAATAAATGAAATTTACGAATGTTCGAAACAGTTCGTTGTATTAGGTACTCTATATTTATTTAAAAGAGAAAAAACTCAACTTCTCACTTTAACTCACGGGTATCTTACTCGGAGTTGTCTCAAGGAAACGATTACCGCTGATCATCTAATACGAATCGTCAATCGTTCACCATTTGTATCTACGTCCCTGACATATGGCATGTTGTACAAGCTTGTTCCGAGTCCACATTTCTAGCGTGCTCACGTCAGGCTCAGTAGATGTATCGGCGGTGGACGTGGTCAGATTTGTAGCTTCATTCCCTTGGGAGTTATGTGGCGGACGGTGAGTACTGCGCCCGCGCACAGTGCAAGGGGGAGAGTAGATATGCGTAGGAAGAGGAGTTTTGACCATTTAGAAAAAAAAGAGTTTTGTAGCGAGAAAGTAAGGTGATTACGTATATACAAGTTTAAACAATCAAAATTTAAATAAATAATAGTCTCTAAGCTAAGCTGCGGATGAACTGACGGACAGATAAACAGACAGACGGAAATGGAAAAACTATATGTTAATTTGTAAAGACAATGGAGTACTAAAATAGTAATAATCTAACTGCCAAAACTGTTTCTATCGTATCGTTAAATATTACTGTCTTAAGCATAATCAAATTTAAAAATGAATCCAATGCAACTTCTGTTTTTCACAATCACCTGCATATTCCACTCTAACCCTTACAATACAAAGGATTTCAGCAAACACGACTCAATGGACCCAACATTAAAACTTAAACTTACTAAATTGGTATTACTACGTTCAGTCAAGTTGATATGTGGCTGGTGCGTGTTGCGGACTCCATTAGGAGGCGAATTATGGTTCGCTGTCATGTAAGGTATGGTTAAGGAATTTTGTGGAGGCCACCGTTGAATCAGAAATGAGGAGACACCTAGAAGACAAAAATCTTCAACCAGTGTGTATTGCCAGCGATGACATATGGATCAGACGTGGTGCTATAGCTAGCTATGGAGAGGACTAAGCTCGGGGTTTCTCTACTACGGACTCAAACCAGAAATAAATTGATACGTAGAAGAACAAGGGTCACCGAGATAGAGAAGCGTCGCTTGGCTAGCGGATTAGCTCGTTAAAGTGGCAATGGGCAGGTCATATAGCACAGAGAACAGATGGCCATTGAGACTAAAGAAAAGTTCTCGAATGGAGACCGCGGATCGGCAAGCATAGCATAGGACATCTACCAACGAGATGGACGGAGGTCTGGCTAAAGCCAACCAAAGTAACTGGAGGTCTATAGGGCAGACCTAATGTCCATTGTCCAACAGTGGATGATTTACGGCTGATATGATGATGGTGACTGTTGAATTAGAAAAGTTCGGCTAATTTTGTGAACTGTGGTAATACATGTATTATTCGAGTGAGTTCGTGAATTCTGTCACAAATGAAGCAGTAGTGACGTTAACGTTTACACAACGGGAGCCCAAAAATAGCACAATAATTTGCGCCGCCAAGACGTAAAAGTGACGTAGGTAAAGTGGTAGTGCAAAAATGTAAAGATTAAAATTAAAAATGGAATAGCCATACGAAGTCTGTTAAGCAGAAGACAAAGTTTCACACGTAAATCCAGTCTCCCAGATTTCCACATTAACTATGCAATATGCATGTATCACACATACTTACTCAACTATGACAAATATCACGCAAGTTGCTAAATTGATACTATGTTTAGGCATAAATAACGCATTAATGGTAAAGGTACAATTGAAGTACTTATACTAAACTTATACATCATACTGACAGTTATAGTGAGCGCATAATCATTTCCTAATAAAACAATTGGCCTGTTCTTTACATTTTAATACTGAATGTACGTATTTATTTGTATATCTAACTCAAACTCACAACACAACAAAAACACAGTAAAAACATAAATAGGAGAAGATCTACCTCACCCCCCACGAAAAGACGTACATATTTTGTTCAGAGATTAAGTTAAAGAAGGCTTTATAACAAAAAAACATTCATCTCAGACTATCACCATGAGTCACTCGTACGTTTCACAGTAATTAAAAAAAGTAATGCCTCTATTTAAATCTCAGTATAAAATCTAGCTTAGCCAAGCCATAAAGCAGGCATCTAGAGAGAACCGTTTTATAGTCAGCTGTCGTAGCAAGTGCTAGCTTAACTATTTATGGGCCTAATATTGTGATTAATTCTACTCAAGACGTGTGTACTGTGTTCCCATAGAATGTGGAATGATCTAGAAAATAAACCCAATAAAGAGATTAGTTTAAAAATATTTTGGTAAAAATTACACTTTTAATTCAATCTTTTTCGCGGACTGCGTATTTTATTGTCATTCAGAGTATGTAGTTTGGATGACACGCATTTCTATCCATAGCAAGGTTCAAGTGAATGCTATTAACTATTAAAGAGTTCCATCCATCACGATAGGATAAGTGCCAAATTTCTGACCAAGAAGTGTTCGGAAAGTGATATGCAAACTTTGTTAATTTAAAACAAAATATTGTAAAAAGATGCCATTTTGATCGTGACTCAGAATTTTTAACCCCTGACGCAAAAAGAGGGGTGTTATAAGTTTGACCGCTATGTCTGTCTGTCTGTGGCACCGTAGCTCTTAAGCGGGTGGACTGATTTGAATGAGGTTTTTTTATTTGAAAGCAAATTTTCTAGCGATGGTTCTTAGACATGTTTCATAAAAATCGGTTTAGCCGTTTTTGAGATATTGAACTTTGAATTGACAAAGTCGGGGGTTTTCCAACTTTTTGTTGGTTAGGTTATAGTGTAAATATGGTAATAGGTACATATATTATGTAAAAACAGCTTTTCTTGCAGTGTTCCAATGGTGGGTGAATGAACACGCACATCAATAGCCCGAGTCAGTCCACTTAAAAATAGGCTTTTCTTATGGAGTGGCACCTATGAGCATCACTTAGATATATCTTTTCCGATTCATGCTGTTTGCTGCTGTATGAATATTATTGGCCCACCAAAAGGACAATTGTCCAGTAAAGCTGAAGATTCTGTATGCTCTGCTCATCCCTGTCTTTTATTTTAAAATATGACAGATCCACCACCTCCCGCGGGCATACAAAAATGCCAGTCTGCCAGGCGTCGAAGGCAAGGGGACACCACCACATTATTTTTCCCAAGGAAGTCGCCAAGAAGTTTTGCAACCAATCTTCAACCGCCGTCCATCTGTCACGAGTGTAACGAATTAAAAGAAGATGACATTCTGTAAATTAAAACCAGCAAAAGTGTGTAAGCTGAAGCCGATTCTTGGTCACTCATAATACTACTTTATTTTATTGTAAAGGAAACTAGTCTGTAATTGTGTAATTGGCAAATGTAGCCCAAGGCCCGGTAGTGCGTCGCCCACGACTTATGCCATTTCTTCACACAAATCACTATCATGCGCGGCGTTGGTCAATGCATTGTTATGTAATTTATGATTAAAATATCCACAGGAGTAATACGTATCACAGTTTTAGAATTTCGCCTTTTTTACTGACTGGATTGATTTAAAATTTTGTATTAAGAGAAAGTCCCGTCGTCAAAAAAACTTGTTTGTAACATACAAACATTGCAAAATAAGTTAAAAGCTCATAGTAATTATAGCCGCAGCTTCGGCCTTATTATATATTTACTAAAAAAATACTTTTAAACAAGCCCGATTCAGACATAAAGTCAAAGTCAAAATATCTTTATTCAATTTAGGCTATAACAAGCACTTATGAATGTCAAAAAAAATCTACCACCGGTTCGGAAAAACCTCTGCTGAGAAGAATCCGGCAAGAAACTCAACGAGGTATATATATATTTTTTAAACAGATTTACAATATTATTAAATGATATGTATACATCACAAGTATTTAACACAACTTAATTTTTAACACAGTAGGTTCGCTATTTGAAGGGATCGCTAATGCGGATCGGAATTATTTCCAAATATCCCTGTCCATGTTATAATCATTAACTTTATAATACGCCTTTGATATTAATGTCTTCTTGACAATAGATCTGAATTTTGTATCCGTTTCATTTATAATATTTTTTGGAATTTTATTATAGAAACGACTTTTTGGTTTTAGCCAGTCTGTAAGATGGAAATTTAAGCTTCCCTCTGTTTCTAGTAGCCTTTGGCTTATCGACGTTAGTGGGAAAATCACATAATATGTTCTTCCTTACATACATGATTATTTCAAAAACATAAAGCGACGGCAGGGTTAGGATACCTGTTTCCTTAAAAAAAGATCTTAAAGATTCACGCGTCATAATGCTGAAATAGCAAATAAATTAATCAAAAATAAAATAAGTACTTTAGCGTAGGTGGATGGACAGACGGCGGGAAGCTAATTTTTGATACGTTTTTAACCCCCGACGCAAAAAGAGAGGCGTTACGAGTATAAGTTTGTCACCAATGTCTATCTGTGGCATTGTAGCTCTCAAACGCATGGACCGATTTCAACGCGGTTTTTACGTGGAATCAAGTTTTCTTGTGGTGATTCATATGTATGTTTGATAAAAATCGGGTCAGCCGTTTATGAGACATCGAATTTTGAAGTGACAATGTCGAGAGTTTTCCTACTTTTCTAATTTGATTATATTTAGGTGAAATCCTCTTTTAGTCACAATAATATTATGTACATTGCTTTTAAGGATATATTCAATTTGTGATATAAGGAACCTAGTAACTTCATCTCTATCTATCTATCTATCTATATAAATAAAAATGAATCGCAAAATGTGTTGCTAAGCGCAAAACTCGGGAACGACTGGTCCGATTTCGCTATTTTTTTTTGTTTTGTTCGTTACTATCAGAAGATTTTTATGGAAGAAATACAGAAAAATACAACGGGGGCAAAGCCACGGGCAACAGCTAGTAATAATATAAAAAGAAAATGTAACAAAAAAGAGCCAACCAACACAATTAAGGCGTAACATTTAATTATTTGACCTCGCAATGTAAAAGGGTGCCACAATTTCATTATGAACATAATGTAAACAGATTTAATCGTGATGTTGCAAAGTTGCCAAATTATAGAGAACGAAATGTTACTAATTCGTAAGAATACAGCGCAGGAGTTTTCTATTAACAAATGCGGTTTAAGGGCTATGCTACATTAGCGGCCTGAGTCCCGACTTTTCCTAACTGATGTAGTGCGATCTAGATGGGAATCGCAAGTTTTGCAATGTTAAAAGTTCTTTTTTTCAATTCGGTTGTATTTTTTTTATGTTTGTTACCTCAGAACTCCGTCATTTATGGCCCGATTTCAAAACTTTTTTAGTAGATCGTTTAGGAATGCCTTCAGTTAGGTCCCATAAGCACCAAATCAGAATCTGATGGTTGGATCCCAAGGAAATCGAGGGAACTCTTCAAATATTGTAGCGACACCTATGGTAATTTGGATATATTTAGTAGCAGTTTGTGCATTTGCTCTTGAAAATCATCATTTGGTGAAGTGGAACTGATTTGTTGAACACCCGCTTTTTTGGTGACTGTACTTACATTATTATCCAATCTACATAACTGAAGGTAAGTACTTAGTGTCAGACCCGGGTACCGAGAGTTTAGAACACATTTGTAGGTATCTATGAATATTCAGTGTTAGTTACTTTACTCCAAGTTTTTCGTAATTCATGTGATAAATTTCATGGAAAATTCGCCACGAGTTTTGCGGTGAAGGAAAACACAAAAGTAGAACCCAAAATCATATTACTCTCTTGCTCACATTTATCTCACACGAACGAGAGGGAAATATGATTTTGTTCTACATAAAAAAAAAAAACATGTTTTTTTTGTGAAGTACCCAATACTGGGTGAGCGTAGGAACTACACTACAGTAAGCCCTCTCACTCTGACTAGCAGTAGAGATACTTACGGGCCAGAGATGATTAAGATTTTGGCTCTTCCTCTCCCCGCTTCCCGCTCCTCTTATGACTCAGCCCTGGTCCTTGCAGCAGCATTCCTCGCTGGCCGCAGCCACACGCTCGGAAATTAATCACAATTATGCGACAGCACCAGGCCCTACACCTACTACAAAGTGCAAAATTCGAACTCCGTATCTTGCCGTCCCGCTGACGCTAATGTAATTTAATACTAGAGTGAGAGGGACGGTACGATACGAACTTCGATTTTCGAATTTCGTAGTAGCCGCCCTGAATGGGAGACTCGTACTGGTGTCGCTTGCGCAATGTGAGCTCTTTGGTCTTCCTGGTGGTCGGATCAATAAAGGTACTGTCTGTCACTTGGCTTTTCAGGTGAAAAAGATTGGAAAAGAAAAGTGGTAACTATACTACGTACTTAAAGAAGTTCGCTTTTGTACCTCTCTTTCCCTTCATTATCATCATCATCATCATCATCCCAGCCTATATACATCCCACTGCTGGGCACAGGCCTTCTCTCAGAAGGAGATGGCTCGGGCCGTAGTTCCCACGCGGGCCCAGTGCGGATCGAGAATGTTTTTCTTCTCTCTTAAAGCTCGTGGTAACTTTCAAATGTAATTTCGCACTTGAATTTCGAAAAACTCAGAGGTGCGAGCCGGGGTTTGAACCCTCGATCCTCTGCTCCACTAGGCCACCACAGCTTATAATCTCTTCAGCTCTTTTTCTTGTTGACTGGTATTTTAATGGGTTTCATGTACAATAAAGAGTCATATAATACTGACAATACAACTATCTAGATTTTTTATACAAATTTAGTTATTTTATCAGGCATTTTCTTCTTAAGTCAGTAAATGAGTGTTGTCTTACGCAACACTTAAAATTTACGCTGCCTTTGCCAAAACCGCCCCTTAAATTGATAGTGTACCTACACCACGGCGACCATGGTGCAAGACTATCTTTTTTTATTTTTTTTAATGTAGAATTTTTTGGACTATAACCGACGAGGCTTGAATCATGAACTTCCGAAACTGCCGACACCTACCACACATTTCAATTAAAACCAAAAACGAAAGACCCCATCTCAGAGTAAAGAGGTAGTAAATAAAAGGATTTGATGGCTCCCGCATTGTTCGTAGCAGGAAGGAGATAATATCGCGGGGTGATATATATGGAGGCAGCAGATGGACCGACTAGTTGGCCTGTTGCTATTGAAGTACAGTGTAAACTCCATTTAACGTCACTCGATTTTACTAGAAACTCCCTAAAACATTGGAATGAGGGCTAAAGACAGGCGAAATACCGCTAGATGGCGTTAATATCGTGAGGTTTTTTGACGTTACGTTCTTACTTGCAATTGGCTCATTTAGTTTTTAGCCGTTATTTCCGTTATTGTGAAATTTTCTTTACGCTATTATGTGTTGTTATCCTTTTTGTCGTTTCAGGCCTCAAGCTATGAAAATAAAGTCCAAAAGTGAACTCACACAAGGTTATATCTACAAATTTGTATCGATATATTCTTATGCCTATTTTTTTGCTATGTCTGCTAACATTTTCAGTTGTCAATCTGGTTCGCCTAATTTTGGACTCGAGTATAGTTGGCAGTTGATACTAGCATCAGGTCCGTTTGACAAGTTTGACATTTGAACTAATCGCAAGCAAGACTGTACGTCAAACGGAACTCACGATACTAGCGCCATCTAGAAATATTTCGCCTGTCAAGGAACCTTCATTTAGGGAACCCGGTGGGAATCGAGTTGCTTGCGCAGCGCTAATTATACAGGCGTTCCACGAATCTACTATCGGTTATCACACAGAATATAACTAGTTTCAAGCCCCCTTATCCCACTTATATTATAAATGCGAAAGTTTATAATTTAGTTTGTTTGTTACTTCATCATTTTTATCCCGGACTAATGCATAGTTCCCTCGGGATAGCGATAAACAAAATCTACGCAGACGGATTCGCGTTCATCAACCTAGTAGTGACTTAAGCTCTGACTACCCCTATTTTAGAAGAAAGAAAGAAAGAAAGAAAATACATTTATTCACAACACAAGACACAACAATAGTATTAAGTACAAATAGACAACACGTAGAAAGAAGTATGTGTCATTGCGGTTGTGAATCGGACACTGGCTCAGCATAATACTGAAGCGTTAATAATAAACACCCCAGCGCTGATTTTCAGCCAGCACCGTTGGCTTTGGTTGGCGTTGGATTTTCGATCTAAGCCTTAAGTTCCACGCATTGACCCACATAATAAGATGAATCATGCAAGGTACCGTGTTCACTATATTCTAATGAAAACCACTTTCGATCCGATCTCTCTTGCCCAGGAGGTGTGCATTGTTATCTCCGTATTACTATTATATTATACTATTACTGTATTATGTTATCTACGCTTACCAGCGTGTGGAAGGTGGGGACGCAACGAGCGCAACATATATTTATACAATTTTCAATAATACAAATCCACGTTCCGGGTCGCACCTGGTCATTATTCGAGCATTTCAACTGCATCAATTTTTGTGGACACATTTTTATGAATGGGCTGTAAAATTTGATGACCTATTCGATTATTTTTTAGACGTTTTATACTTCTACTAGATAGTCTGAAAACTTTTACAGAATCTTCTACATGGTCAATAAAAATGTGCCACGTATATATCAAACGGAATAAACGCTTGAATAATGACCCACTTGTTTCAGCAGATCTTGTTGACCATAAATAACATTTGGGCCAAGTTCGACACGGATGGATAATGTTTGAGTTTTATTTAAGCTATATATATATTTAGATATACAATATTGTTCTGAAATGTATTGTTCTGAAAATAAAATTGAATTCTGTAATGTCATCACAATCATGTATTGATATACAAGGTGTTTTAAATTTCGTTCGGCATATTTCAGTAGTGACAGTTTTTGATGATTCACGATTCGTGGTAAATTACATTTTATGGTGATGGGAACCGTTGTAAAATTTGCACAATCGTGCGAAGTAATTTAATAAATAATCAATGCTACTAGGTTACTACGCAACCGAACGAATAAACATGCTTATATATATAAATACATTCCTACTTAAATACATAATACCCAAGACTCAAAAATTTACAAACCTGGGCCCGCGTGAGAACTAAGGTCCGAGGTTCGAACCGTAAGTTCTTAAATTAGGCTTGTGCTCAGCAGTGGAACAAATATACAAGGTGGACCCTGTAACAGGAGCAAAAAATTAAACCACAGCTTTCACTCTTCATCTTGAGCTAATTTATTTCTCAACTTTTGAAACTAACTTGTATTATGATTTTATTATAGTTTAAAGTTTAATTGGATAAGCAATGTATTGCGAAATCCGTCATTTTCTTACGTGATAGGCGATGTCATTTAGGCTATTGGATGCCGTACATTGAAAATACCATTTTATTTGTTTGGAATAAACATAATGATAAAATTACTTATTTTTTATAAGTTGCAGAACTAAAGTAGTTCCATTTGAGTAGCAGAACCTGCTCCTCTTACAGGGCCCACCCGGTATATATATAGGCTGGGATATTGAGGAAGGCATTCGACATATAAGACGGGTAGACTCGTGAATGTGACGCACGCCATTGCATCCAAAACAGGTCATTGGGTCAGTATTACTGAACGCACCAGTAAATGTTTTAAGGATTTTCTCATCGTGCTTGACAAATTTTACCATACAGTGATGAATTCAATGTACCGCGTCAGCAAAAAGACGTCATCAGGAATACAAATTTCTGATAAAAACCTTCACTATACATATTCCGAAATAACTCTTTTTGCCCTTCTATTAATACAGCATGAGAGCAAGAAGCATTGGAAGCCATTGTGATTCCATCCAAGTGTGTTCGATCATTGGCATCAGGATTCCTTTAATGGTTTCAATTTACGCTCAGTGTATCACCGTCTGAAACTCAGGTTGCACCTCCACTAGTCCATTGGATGATATAATATTGCTCTAACGCGGATATTGCTAGATAATGCCATGTTCTACTTATTTAGGGCTGCCATTTTCATAACAATACACAGACTTTCTGCATGTAGGTAGGTACATATGACTTAAGTTATACTTTTACGAGCGCTTTAATGTTTGTGTGTTTCAAGATCTGGGAAGTTTTTAAGGGAGTTTTTATGAAATATATCGTGTATTTCATACATATTAATTCATATATATCAAGATGCGTCTTTCGGCTGACATGATGATGATGATGAAGATCTCGCGGTTTTATATGCATCTCGATGCGGTGAAAATATCGGGATAAAAATAGCCCAGTTATCTGGGGGCTCGGCAGTGCCCCCGCCAAGTCGAGCAATGTGTTTTTACAGAGATCCTGCTACGAGAGACCCATTTAGCACGAAAGAGTAACAAATATACATGGAATGTAAAGTGAAGATGAAATTTTCTATGATGCGAGGTGTCTTTGGACCTATTACTCGTGAGTAAAATCCATTTTCGATTGATAAAATCCTTTTAAGAGATATGGAGCTTTTATGGGCAATTTTTTTTAAGTGTTAAATCCCTCCCTGCAATGATGAATCAGACTTTACAAGGTAACGACATGAATCATAATTTAATATTGTATATTTGCCAAATATTTGTAAACTAAAACTCAAACTCAAACTCACAACATTTATTGACAAGAAAAACACACTACATCACAACAAAGACACAGTAAACATACGTCTTGTAAAAAAAATTAGGTAACCCGGTGGGAATCGAGTTGTTCTGGTAGCGGCTATACTTTCAACAGTTGTATGGAAGTTCCAGCAGCCCTACATTTATTCTAAGCTCAAATGCTTGTTCGTTAATGATAAAGCTGTAATCGGGGCGTAGGCGTGATTGTTTTATGAATTTCACTTGCTTTCCAGTTATTCTGTTCGACGGAAATTGTATTAGTTTCATCGTGTTGCTACTGATAGGTCGATTAGTTCGGGCTCGAGTTATTGGTTATTTTTATTCGGGGTGAATATATTTTTAAAGAATATTCTTAAGATTATCAAGCTGTGGTGGCCTAGTGGTTTGACCTATCGCCTCTCAAGCAGAGGGTCGTGGGTTCAAACCCCTGCTCGCACCTCTGTGTTTTTCGAAATTCATTTGCGGAATTATATTTGAAATGTACCACGAGCTTTGCGGTGAAGGAAAACATCGTGAGGAAACCTGCACTAACCGGCGAAGCAATTCAATGGTGCGTGTGAAGTTCCCAATCCGCACTGGGCCCGCGTGGGAACTATAGCCCAAGCCCTCTTGTTCTGAGAGGAGGCCTGTGCCCAGCAGTGGGACGTATATAGGCTGGGGTGGATTCTTAAGATTATGGAGATTTTTGTGTATGTATGTATCTAAACTCTTTATTTTACCACCACCCAAATATGTGGTCTACCACCCTAAAGTTGATAATTGTTTGCACGTCATAAAACAATAACGCCAATGCCTCAGCCGTGCCTCAGGACGCCTTACACTAATAACTCATCGCTTAACGTAATTAGCTCGCTTCAATGGCTCCAAACAATAAATTTCCTTAAAAACTGTGTACATTAGAATCCTTACCTCATTTAACATCTTTAATTTAAAAAAATCCCTCATTAACCACACAAGCGTCAAACCGTATTTACCCTTAATACCGTAAACATTCCCTACTTAGTATTCAAGCATGCCTAAAGTCACATGTTTATCTCTTTCCACCGCATTACACACTAACATCATTAAACGCGAGATCCAATCGGACAGGCGAATCGAACGCGGGTCCAGGCGGCACTCGTGCGCATATCACTATTAATAGCCTTACAAACTTAATAAGCTCCACTAAAAACCGTTCTAACACCTTTATAGCACTAAAATAAGAACCAACTTGCTAAAACTTTAACCTTTTCGCTGGAATTATTTTACAAAGTTACTTTTGCTTCTAGATTTAATTTCACTTGCTGTATTTTTAAAGTTATAGTGGTGTGATTGCTTTGAATTTGGGTTTGGTGGTCGTAGGTGTGCGTGGTAGTAAGGTACACGTTCCTGTGACGTGTATATTTATCGGCGCCGGCGCAGCGCGTCCGAACATGGCCACTTCGCGCGAATATGACCCAGATGTTGAAAGTGCGGGCTGTATGGAGCGAATTTGTTGAATAGAGCCTTTGAAATAGTTAGGTTTGTGAATTAGTTTATAGTAAAAGAAAAAGGTAGATTTTAATGATCTATTTTTTCGTTCAGGGTATTTTGGACAGTAGCTACACGTCATTTTTTGCATCAATTACGCATACAAAGATTATAGAGTGCGATAAATTGGTTTAGTGTGTTAGTTTCTTAAAACTACCATCTACCATCATCTTAATGGTAGTCTTTTAAAAATAGGTCTGTCTTAAACGGTTCCCGTATAGCGATCACTGGCGTATTAGGAGTTAAACTATGACAATTATACTTGTATTATCAATTATCTTACGCTCAGATTTTTCTCGTACTATATCAGATAAATAAAAAAACCGGCCAAGTTTTTTCTTTTTAAAGAATTTTATTTACCAGTGACACAATTGTTACCCTTCTTTTGGACTGGACCGCAGTCGGGTAAAATATAAAAAAAAGATTCAAAAAATATCATCGTCCTAAATACCTAATTACCAATTGGAGGCCATGCGATTCACCACGGAATACCTAGGCAAAAGGTGACGCCGGGGCGATTTTAAGCAGTTTGAGCTGAATCAGTAAAAACAAGCTTGCTTAAAAACGCTTCGAAAGAGAATAGTGAGGTCGAAGAGCCTGATTCCTCCTATGCTCCTTCGTACATAAGATAATATCACAATAATATGTAATGTAGGTAAACTAAAAATATACTACAGCCAGTTAAAATGCTCAGTCTCTATAATGGCCTCTAGAATCGTCGTTATAGCACAGCACACTAGCTGTTGGCGATCACGAGCCTCGTGTTCGCTTATTAACGCTACAGGGGCGATATATCACGCGGCTCATACGGCGTCGCCGTCGCCATAAGCGCTGTTATAGCGCTCTTATAGTGCTAGCGATATTGGACAATGAACAGGAAGCGAGATTTGCCCCGGATAGTTCCAAGGCTCACAGAAGGCTTTATAGCGGTGTGTAGTGTATGCTCCCAAGATAGTTTGCCGTAATCGACTGGTCATCATAGGAAGGGTTGTAGTTTTATTTTTTGTGTTTGAAATGGGGGAGGGGGGGGGATGATAAAGTTTCCAAATTAATGCGTGCCAGTTTGAATGTTCGGTCGAAAAATTCAACGTGATGTTTTAGAGCGATACTATATTTGACAATTCCTGAATTTGCCATATCCAATATATTATTATAAAAATAATATACAGACAATGTTTAAAGAAGAAAAAAACAAGCAGCCACACAGACACGCGCAGACACGTCTTTCTTGAATTTCAAACCATTATAACCCTGACATATGTATAGGTAGTTTAAAAAATGTTTTTTTCTTCATTAACATGCATTGCTAAGTTTTAATCTATAAAAAAAACCGTATTAAGTTAATACTTTTTTTTAGCCTAGAATTTAACACAAAAATAGGATAGGATCACAACTTTTTTTTTTAAATATACATCACAAATTATATTCATTTGAATTTGAATTGCACACTATGTCAACTATCTCCAGATACATAAGCAATCCTAACGACAAATAAAAAACATAATGAACCAAATTATGTCATAAAAAATGTCCAGGAAACTGGTAAGGTTCAAGCTTCAAGGAAGTGATTTATACAGTACGATCGCGATATATCTGCGATCGTGCGCGCGCGCCGCCCTTTACTGGCTGATTGTGTGGTCACCCGATGAGCTATAGGCGTTTAGCGTACTTTTAACGAGAGCCGAGGTGGCTGTAATTTGTACCTGTCCCTGTTGGTTTTAGAACGATTAGATTTTTAATATTTGTTATTTTTAGGGTTCCGTAACTTAAAAGGAAAAAACGGAACCCATATAGAATCACTGTGCTAGCCATCTCTCAGTGGATTAATCGCGGTAGTTCCTTCTAAGGAATTATTGTGTTTTTATTTTCGCACTAAGGTCCTTCATCACAGATGAAGGAAGAACTGGTTTTTTTTTCGCCTTTGTGCCTTTGCAAGAATTGAAGGTGCTACTGCAAAAGGAACAAAGGCTCCAAAAACAATCGCAGTTCTTCCTTCATCTCTTGTGAAGGCACTAGTGCGAAAAAAAACGGAATAGTTCCACCGAAGGAACAGCCAAAAGAACTACCACTAATAATCCCTCTCTGTCTGTTCATCTGTCAAGACCCTTTATTTCAGGAAAACGTGAAGGTATCAAGCTGAATTAATATCACATACTGCTTAAATAAGGTGCTCCGATACAAATTGCCCCAACCGAACCACCTACAGGCTACTTCCAGTTGTCCTGGAATCTTGAAATTTGGTATGAAGCTCTTTTGGCACAACCAACCAATTTTTGACCCCCGCTGCGTACTGCTTAGGAGAAGGGCTTTGCTAACACTGGATATTCATAGATGCCTACAAACAGGGTGTAGTTGTATTTTACCTATATCATAAAAAAAATGTTTTCGAAAATAGAACCAGTATATTCCACCGTGTTTACGACGTCTTTTTTCACTGGCCAGTGCCTTTAAAACCTACTAATACTTTTAGTATCCAAGCGTAATTCATGGTTTAAACTGCGCACACGTTTTAAGATAAATTCACATCATTATGGGTGTACGCGAAACAACTCCCGTTGCTAAATTGTAGTGTTCAATAAGGAACAAATTCTTGTATAAAAGGCGTATGGAGTCTATTTAAAATTAATGGTAACCGATCGCGGACGATGTCGGGGTGTATTTTGCTGGGACATGTCTATTTGTATCGTAGTACTGTGGATAGATATTGCCTCGTATCACATGAGTGCTTGAGTGGTTTCCTTTCTTGAACAAGTAAGCCTTTGTATGTGTCGGAATTAAGGAAGGTTGAAGCTAGTTGGATCTGATGTTCGGGAACCTGGCTTTGCGCCAAAAAAAATCGGATTTCCGTTATGGAATTTTGATTCGAAATTCTGATTCGGAATTTCGAACGCAGTAAATCCATAGGTACAAATCTATTGGACCTACCACATACAAACAGTATCCGTCCGAAGTTGTCTCCAATTTGAAATTCCGTATGGTGGCCTGTGCGTTCGGAATTATAACGAATTGAAATAAACGCACGTGTGTGATGTATTTACGACCATATCGGAATTTCGAATCGAAACCCCCCTCCAATCCCCCTCTGAAATCCCCCTGGTGTTGCAGGTGTCTATGGGCGGTGGTGATCTCTTACCATCAGGAGACCCACTTGCTCGTTTGCCATGCAGTCGAATAAAAAAAAGTTCCAAGTCCTCCAATGATAGATCCGCCATGTTTTTTGTTTTGTTTTTCGCCAAAAAGAAACGGCACGATATCAAATTAAACTATAAAAAAACAGATAAGAATAACCACAAATAAAGCTACGTATCTCGTATTGTGCTAACGTTGCAATAAAATGCACGTCTCGAACTACTTGCTTTGTCTTGAGCAATAACTTTAACGATCTCTACATTGTCTGACTTGAGTCTTAAACTGCTAATGTTTTTAGCGATATTACCTACAGTATGCAATTTTTAATTATGACCGGTTTCAAAATCATTGTAGCCATCGCTTATGGCGGATCCCCTTGATTTACATACGCAAACCTATTGTTTCTAATTTTAGTGGGCTAAAAATATGAAACCGTGTTTCAAAAATTAGAAAAGTTGAAAAATTCTCGTGAACTTAAAAAGGTTAAAGTTAACATTACTAAGTACTAATTAAAATGACTAAGAACCACAGCAAGGAAATTCGCGTTCACGTAAAAAACAGCAACGAAACCGGTCCATCATTTGAGAGCTACGATGTCATAGATAAACAGGCATATATCGGCATCAAAGTTATACTTAAAACCCGTCTTTTTGTCTTGGTGGTTGATAATGAATGAAAATTAAGTCAAACTAGCTGCTGCCCACGACTCCGTCCGCGTTGAATTCGTTTATCGTTATCCCGCGGGAACTATGCAACTTTCCGGGATAAAAACTATCCTATGTCCTTCCTCGGGACTCAAACTAACTGTATACCGAATTTCATCTAAATCTGTTCAGCGATTTAGACGTGATGAAGTAACAAACAAACAGACTTACAAACTTTCGCATTTATCATATTAGTGGGAAGTAGGATAATAATAATAATATGTTCGGGACTTCAACTTTAACAATTTGTGTTGGACTGAGTCCTCAAAATCTCCAAATATCCAAAATGGATCCATCAAATAAATAAAAAAATGAAAGTCATAGTCAAATCACGAATGGCGTAGCTCAAGGCTTATCAATGATTTATGTTCCATCACCTTCACACGCTTATGGCTGAATATTCATCATCGGTCGGCCGCGAGCCACAACAAACAGCCACCGTACCGTCTGCAATTAATTTAATAACCTGCAGGGAACGTATCGTATGGTAGTGGGTTCAATAACCAGTCCGGTATAGTTGTGGTGCACAGTTAGAGGACAGTAGTGCAAGGGTGACCGTTATAGTGGCCACAGACGCTACGAAATTCCCATGATCAGATTGTATCGTTCGATCGGTAGTATGTTTATTGTAGCGATCTTCATTTTAGTTCTGATGGTGACATGGTGGTTTAATTATAGCCCTAATTCAATATAGTTCCGGTTTGTTTTTACAAATTTTGATACTTTTCCGTTCGACGGTACAGTTTTAAAAATTCGTAAAAACTGTACAATTTTCTCACTACACACGAAACGATAAATGGTACCAGTCGAACGATGTAGTCTAATCGTTAGAATTTTTCGTAGCTATAAATTGGCTAAAATACAATATCTTTGTATTTACTACGTGATTTGCTTATGCGGGCCCTTAGTGTAAGTTTTAGTTGCAAAAGTCAACTTGAACTACTATAACAAAACCATTATTTCGTATTAAATAATAATTATTTCGGGCAAAATGGGCCATTCAATACATAAGTACCCTACAGACTGAAATAAAAAATAGACAACTTGCAGTGTAACAAGAATGTTGGTCTCACGTTTTAGTTTGACTTACTGTTTTTTTACTGTGTGATGTAGCATAGATTCGGTGCGCGCGCGCAGTATGGCCGGCAACAACGTGACTCGCCACGGTTTCTATTAAAATACCTGCCGCTTCCAAGCCAGGACTACTCTCAATCACTCTGTATAACATTTAGCTTAAATGGTTAACAATATTGTAGTATGGCATGTATTTACACTTTAGAGAGCAATTTAAAAAATATGATTGCACTTCAAACAGCTTGTACTACGTCTGACAATACAATAGGAGAAAGACACAAAGTTTGTCAATTGTATTTTGTTTCCTTTCTTTTGTACAATAAAGAGTTTACGTACATACCTACTCTTTAATGCACACCACAAATAGTAAGCGATACAGAAAACACTTTGACTTTTCTGACTTTACAGAGGTACCTGTGTTACAGAAGCGTGGCCCCATAACAACCCGTTTCCCACCACGTTGTCTAAATGTTCACCATTCTCCACATCTCTCATGCGCCCTTTTTTACCGCCGCTTAAAGGTTGTGTTTGTGTCTTTTTTTCTCCGAGTTGCCTGCCGAATTTTTTACGCCACGCTACTGTTGTGTTAGCAAACAAAATCACTTGAATTCGTCCTAAACGCAGGAATCTACACATATTAAACAATAGGTAACGAGATATAACTCGTCGACGCACTTTTGACGAAGAAGCTAATATAAATGAATCCCCAAATAGTTACTATAAAATTCTGCAACAAAAAAGGTCTTTTACCGCAAAATGACAAAAAAGGACCCAAATTATTTAATTTAAAATTTTGCTCAAATAAAAGCAATGATGAGAAATGCTCTACAATAATAGAGCAATAATAGTAATTAACGAAACCCAAAAAAAGGGTAAATTCCTTTTTAACTTAAAAACATCATTAATTAATTTTACTGATATCGACATTGGCAACTAACGTGGATTTTTAAACATCTGGATTTACTTCTGTATCTGTTGCGGTAATGTGATATATATATGCTGACTACTACTATTATATATTATTATGACTAGTGGTTATAGTAGGATTTACTTCAGGATTATCTGTTCTGTTGATGTGATATGCTTCAGTGATTTTATGATACGGATCGTGATAATTTTAAGTGTGTCACGTGATAATATTAATAATCTGTCCGCACCAACAACGCACGCAATACGCTCGCCGGAATTCGGTGATCATTTAATAAATTCTGTAATCACTTATCATCATCAAATTCAGCCGTAGGACGTCCACTTTTGGCCATAGGCCTTCACCATAGACCTCTAATTGCTTCGGTTGGAAGCGGCCTGCATCCATCGTAAAACGACGGCTTTAATTAAGTCATCCGTCCTTTCGTAATACATTTCAACTCATTCTATTTTTGGTATATTTTCAGACATACTGAGACTTTTTGTGGAGCTTATTTTGTTCTTTGGAGATCGGTATATTTTTTGGTAGGTAGTAAAACCGGAAACAGACCGTATGGTTGCAGACGAGGTGAAGAAATACGGAAAGATGTGGAGCGATATAAAATGTGAAAGTCAAGACCAAACGCGATGGCTGATTGAGACGATGATCGAGACGCCCCCATCTAGGAGACATAAGACATTCTTATAAAACCGGAAATATTTTTGGAGGTTACCTGTATCCTTTTTACTACAGAGTTATTTAAAGTCCTCCAATTTCCGACTCTGACCGTCCCTAAGATAATTTTCACACTACCCACTTACAATAATAATACGTTGGCCAGTAACGTATCTATCGTATCGCGTGGCAAGTTAATTGCGTATTAATTCTGCAATCCGGGCTGTTTAACTGTAATTATCGACCGCTCTTATAACACTAGAGATGGGCTTGTTTCTAGGCCGAGAATTGTTTCGTTGTTTGAAACTAAAATGTCGTCCATCTCAGCTAAAGGTTGCTTTACACATAAGCGGATCGGCACTATCAGTTTAGCAGTATTTGTTGATCAACAAGGCCGACTTGAAGCAATTAGTGCACTTCTTCAGCTTACCTGCCTTAGTATACGTGGTGCAAAGCCGAATAGCGTTTCCCGCGTGCATTTATCTACTCGTACATGTATTCGATTATTCCTTCCGGCTATACCGATTATATGTATAACAGCCTAAGGAATAAGTAGAAATATCACTAAGTATATTGCAAAAAAGCCATATACCTATAGTTTTTCCGGGTCAACTCAAAACTGCAGTGACGGAATTGACGAATTACATAATAATAATTAAAAAACCATGCGCGCATATAAAGGAAAAATAAATAAAAACACAATACGAATATTCTGTTAAACACACAGGTCAATAAGTACTTGCAAAGTATAAAATAAAAACATTATAAAGTAGGCAATACCAATAATTTTATTTTAATACATTCCAAGTTCTGTAGGTAAAGTTAGCGAGGAAGTTTATCAACGCTACTTTGATTTTCGGCCATGTGATAGCCGAAGCCGAAACCAAATTCAACATCTAGCCAGCACTACTCACGCACACCCCGCGTGTGTGAACCGCGCTTTGCCATTAGAGCCTTAATTATGGGTATTCTGTAAAAGTTTTACTTAGACGCTCTATACGGCTTTCGCGTAATCTTTATAGATCATTAGAATGGCTCATTAGAATTTGCAAGCCATTTTGCTCGTATTATCGACGTGATTCTAGATTTTTATAGCATTTCAGTGCATGAAAATAATACAAGCTTTTAATTGGACAATAGATCAATAGTGTATTTCAGTGAGAAAGGGAAAGAAGATTCCTCGAATGGCGACCACGAACCGGAAGACGAGTTTCCTAAAAATCTAATACCTTTAAACGAGCAATTCTTATATATATTATATTTCGGGGATCTTGGAAACGGCTCCAACGATTTCGATGAGATTTGGTATATGGGGGTTTTCGGGGTTAACAAATCGATCTAGCTTGGTCTTATCTTTGGGAAAACGCTTATTATCGAGTTTTAGCCCGAGCAAAGCTCAGTCGCCCAGGTACTACATAATAAATACGCCAGTTACATTTTCAAAAATATCGGACACGTGTTTTTTCTATTGTCAATTAATCAAAAAATGATGAAGATATAACCGGTTAAAGTTCTGTGTGGCCTTTGTACACTTTTTTAACCCCCGACACAAAAAGAGGGGCGTTATACTATAATTTTGACCGCTATGTGTGTCTATGTGAGTGTCTGTCTGTGGCACCGTAGCGCTTAAACGGGTGAACCGATTTAAATGCGTTTTTTTTTCATTTGAAAGAAAGGTTTCTAGCGATAGTTATTAGATATATTTTATCAAAATCGGTTTAGCCATTTTTGAGATATTGCACTTTGAATTAAAAATGTCGGGGGTATTCCAATTTTTTGTTGGTCAGGTTATACTAAGGAGTGATGCCGACCCCCACTCCCGAACTTTGACGAGCTTCATCTGTGTATTTTTTTTGTTTATTAGACAAAAGGAAAAGTAGGCTTTAAATAGTTTCTGATAATTTAACTGCCGGACTGATTTTTTTCACTTTTCATGCTCGTAAATTTCGTGTTTATGCTGTATGTAGGCGACATAAAACGACTTCTTACGCTCTAGTGTATAAAATAAAACCTCCGTCTAAGACCAAGGTAATCAGGTGTCAACAGCCACAAACAAAAAAGTTTCTACATATATATTTTTTAAATAATTTTTAATTTATATCAAATTAAAAATCAATCAAATAAATCAAAACAGGGCAGTTAAAATTAAAAATCTATAATTATATAGTAATGCATGAACATAGTAAGTGAACTATTGTTTCCACTGTTGCTATTTCATTTCCTCGCCATCGAAGTGAAAAGCAGAGTGTAAAACTTGAGCATTAAACCCATTTTCCCCTCGACGTGTCTATCCACCCTCGCCGTACCGGCTCGGGTGGATTTCCTTATGAATAAAATGTACGTACCCACTAGCTTTTGCCCGCGGCTTTGCCCCCTCGCGAACTGTGCATTTTTCCAGGATAAAAAGTAGCCTATATCACTCTCTGGCCCATAAACTATCTCTATGCCAAAAATCATGTCGATCCGTCGCTCCTTTTGGACGAGAAAGACGGACAAACATACAAACACACTTTCGCATTTATAATGTTACGAGTAGTAATGGATATTGGTTGAATGAGGTTACATTGTAGGTAATATAACCTTCATTAACTAGGAATACCTTCTCTAGCCTAGCATCTTTAACAATAGTAAGATATGATTCGATAAGCGCCCTTGTATAATTTATTAATAATATTAATTTCAATGTAATAATTTGAACTAAGTATAAAGGTTATTTATAAAATGATAGTGCCTGGCAGAAGTGGCGGAAACGTTTCTGGCAGAATTTTGAAAAGGCAGAATGATTGAGAAAAGCTTGAGTTACGTTTATGATACGAGTTACCTCGTAGTCAGCGTACACAACCCTCGCCATACGGTATTTGTCATCACCGATGTCACGTAAAAAAATGCAATACCTACGGTGGAAATCGAGTTATTGGAGCTCAACGCTAATGGTACCATCAGCCAAATATGTGGTCTACCACCCTAAAGTTGATAATCGTTTGCATGTCATAAAACAATAATGCCAATAGACGTGTCTCTTAACTTGAAAGTTCGACTTTAGCGACATATTCATTTGATAGGAATTTGTTTAAAAATTGATAGACCACTTATTTGGCTGATGGTACCTATCTGATTTTTTCGAGAGGATTTCACTACAACTCAGTGATCTGAAAAATGCTTATCTTAAAAAGTAGCCATTTTCAAAAAGCTATCCTACTTAACAATTTTTTTTAAATTATATTGTAACGGATAACTCACGTCTTAAACCGAGTTTAGCTCGACATGTTTCGGGCTATTTCGTAGCCCTTCTTCTCAGGAGCACGCGACTCGGCGGCTGCCGCAACACGCAAACTACGCGCCATCCAAAACTAAACTCTAAAGGCTAAACTCGGTTTAAGACGTGAGTTATCCCTTACAATATCATTTAATATGAGTGAGTATCACGGTAGTTTCATGTTCAATTTTTTTTTTATTAACATGATTGTTAAAACATATGAAAATTACAATTAACAAGAGAAAGAGATGTGCAAAGGTGGACTTATCCCTTAAAGATCTCTTCCAGTTAACCTTTGAACGATCGAAAGGACAACAGAAACAAGAGTAGACACTACAATGGAAAGATAAAAGGATCAAAACAAAATCATTCATCGATTTTAGACATTTTTTTATAATTTTAAGAATCTGAAGGAGTAAGCTCGCACAATTTTTCATACTTACTCGTATTATTAGTAATAAGATTTTTGTTACTCAATAATAGTGCGTTGTCACCAAAACTTTTGAAAAAACATATTCAAAACAAAAGCTTCCAAACTTTACCCAATAAAATTTACAAGTGAAACTGCAGCCATCGAAAAACTAAGGTGCAATAAAATAAACAATATTGTTCACTTTACTGTAGCGTGTTTATGCCGTATCGAAAACTTTCTTTGTCTGCCAAAGTTGTTTATCTTTAGTTGTCTTTATTTGCCTTTTCAACTATGCTGCATAGATCGGTTGCATTTAGCGTGATTATTCTAATATCAACTTGACTTTAAATGACGTTTCTGGGGTAAAACTTGAGGAGGTATTTCAATAAAAGTAGAAACAGAAAAAAAAGTTCAAGTTAGTTTAGGTTAGTTAGTTTTTAAGAAGAAATAAAATCTTTATGTACACAGTTGACTACAGTTCCAAAAGGACTAACTAAAGTTCATTGAACGTGTAAATGGATAAAAAAAACCTGTCAAGTGTACGTTGGGTTACGCGCTGTGTTATATCGTTACTACTTTTAAAAAACCTCGCGCATTACAATCAATATTTTTTCTGAGTGAACATTATAATAATCATTTCAATTAACTGACGAGTGACGATGAAAATAACTTTAACTATACCTTCCAAAACAGATACCTTACAGGATGAAATTATAAAAACTATAGTTACTTTCCAGTACAGGTATACGGTATACCGGATGTTTTTTTAAATGTATAAATTAATGCATTATAATTGTCCAGCAATACCTGAACTTGAAGTATTAATTTTGTATAATGTTCACAATTTAATTTATCTGTATTGAAAGGTATAGCTAAAGTTATTTTCATTGGGTCAAAACATCCCGACTTTGCGGTACCCACAAACGCTAAAACATTTACTCAAGTAAGTATCACAGATTAGAAAAGAAAGCTACGAGACGAACCCAGCAATACACAAACAATTTAAATCAAATTATTAATCTATTACCACAACCAGCTCATAGATCTGCTACTAGGATGGCTATGGATTTATGCGGTAGTGCTGCCGCGGGCGCCCATTGAGTTATGTCTGATTCACACTGCCCGGTCGTCCCGCGATTGTGTGCACTATGCTTAATGAGAGCGGTTGTATACAGAGTGTGGACGGCAGTTTAGTTGATACGATATTGAATTTTTATATTATTTTAGCTATGATATTTAGGTAAATGATTGTGCGTTTAAGTAGAAAAATAAAGTAGTTTTCACGCAGGCCAAGTGCGGTTTGGTAACTTCACACATACCATTGAATACTTTGCAGGTTTGTGCAGAAAGCTCATGTCACTTTAACTCTTGTGAGACATATTATTAAAATTACTAAATTAAACAGTTCTATTCACGATTAAGCCAGAAACAGTCGGACAATTTGAAAAAGATCTTCCGGAATGATCGAAACTAGTCGGACCGATCGTTGAACCGTTGAACGTGAGCTGACCGCTTAATTTAGTAATTTTTCCGTCGCCGTAAAGCTCGAGATAATTTCGAATGTAATTTCGCATATAAATTCCGAAAAACTCAGAATCGCGAGCTCGGGTTTGAACCCAGGATTCTTTGCTTGAGATGCCATAGGTCTCACAAGGCTACCAGAGCTTACAATAAGGGTTTAACAGAAAATCCTTAGGCCTGCAAAACAATAGCACCCTGTGCTGTAATATAAGGTTATGGGTGTGGTAGTAACGGTAGTGCGATTGAGATAGGAAAGTAAGAGTACACGAGCACAAGCCGCCTACCGTTATCAGGGCGTCTTTGTTGCACATGCACTTGTGCAGTTATTGATAATTATTAAAATATTATTAAAATCCCCGTGTGGTGTCGGGTTGAATAACACCTCTCCATTTCTTCTGTGGATGTCGTAAGAGGCGACTGAGGATATAGGTCAAGGTATACCGTAGGCGACAGGCTATCAACCTGTCACTATTGTACCTTTTTTTGTCATACTTTAAACCTAAAATTGCTAAAAGTGGCTCCGAAGCGTTAACGTTTCGTGTGCTCTGCCCATTTGGCAATACAAGCTTCATGTTTGTAATGTGATGTGTGTTTGTGTGTCTAGACCTTAGTCGCGGTTTAGCATGCGTAAATCATAGATCCAGCAGTATAATTAATATTCTGGGATTTTTCCAAATTTCCTCCTGGAGTTGTTTTAGCGTGATGGACTGACAAACAAAAAAAAACTCACAAACTTTCACATTTATTAATAAACGTTATACCTAGTGCCATCCACGAAGACGCGTGATTTTGTCAGAATTAGACATTGATGACATTGTAATAAGAACCACGGCACGCGTCATCGTGAATGACTCTACCTATAGTATACCTACATAAAAACCTAGAAGACTTTTCACGTCACGTTCTTAATACTTCTTAGCGCCCTTAAGACACAATGTAGTAACTGTATCTTGGAGAGTTATATTATGTGAAAGCGTAGAAATAACACTGTAGATCTATTTGCAAAATAACCTAAACAGAAAAGCTGAAAAACCCCCGACATGAAAATGTAATTTTTGAAAGTTCAATGTCTCAAAAAGGGCTCAACCGATTTTATCAAACATGGCTAGGAAGCAATAATAAACTCGCTTTCACGTAAAAAAATCCGCATTGAAATCGGTCTATCTGTTTGAGAGCTACGATAACAATATCAACCAGCGTAAAATAAATGGAATTTCTTAATTTTGAATCTGGAACGTTCAAATCACGTGGAACCTCAGCGTGACACTTCTGTCATGCATGAGACAGACAATCCATCACCCGTGTTAACAGGTTTACCAACATTTCAAAACAGCCGCGCCAACTCTTATCACAAAACGACAGAGCACAAAATCGCTCATATGGGTTATTGCTTAAAAATGTGGATGAATATGTTACCACGATACATTTACACGCTATCACAGCTTTATGCCACTGAGAATAAAGTTAAATTTAGTTTGATTCAAGTTGTTTTAAGTTAGTTCTGCGTATGCGGATTTTCTACGTCACACGCTTGGGGTTGCCAGTACGGAAAATTGAGATATAACTTTATTTTTTAAGAATGTGATTGACGATTTAAGTGTGTTGGGGGTGTAAATAGCTGAGAGCTTATCTCGTTTGGGCATTTATGAATAATAAAATAAAATATGGCAAGGATTTTGACGATATTTCATTAAAAGAGCAGATTTACAGCGAGTACTGGAGTGATAAAGTGTGGAGATGCTTAAATGTTATGGATTCTACTGTATCAGTAGTATTGTATGAGCGGAAGGTTGAGGGAAGTTATTACTTAGTAATTGTTATAGGGACCTTGACTGTTGGCATCTTGGAGAGGCGGTGAGTTTAGTTCTTCTGTGAATTTCTGCAATCCGAATTCTACGCAAATTCTAGTTATGGTCGGAGTTTATTTGCGCGATTGAATTCTTTTTGTTTGATTGTGGAATCAACATCCGTCAGAAGTGTTTCCTGACAACTATGACATCGGGGCTTTCAAGAAAAGGGCTTATACTCTCTTAAAAGGCCGGCAGCGGACCAATGACTCGAGTTGATTAGTTGGTACTCTTGGACGGTGGTGATCATTTCCCATCAGATGGCCCACTTGCTCGTTTTCCTCCGTATCATGATAAAAAAAGAAATACGCAGAAAAACTAAAATTACCGATACAGCAAAAGCTGATAGCCCCGATAGCCCTCACATAGCCAAATTTCGTCGAACTCGTTGGAGTTATTTCCAAGATCTTCAATATATATAAATTAATGATTATGTACATCATGATTTTATTTCATTCATGTATGAAATGAAATATATTTAATCATATACCCAAGCCTCGAGAGCACACATTCGTATTTTTCTTACAAATATCTGTCCTGACAAAAGTCTACGAAGCTTGACGTCCAGGGTTCAATACTCGGTTCAATACATGTCACGTTCTCTGACAGTGGTTAGAAAAAAGAAACAGTGGGGCTATTCTCGTATTTCAGCAGACGATGATGATGATATGATTCGTTTTTTTTTGTATATTTAAGTTGAACACAAAACCACAGATTCGAGAAAATTAAAAAAAAATGTTTATTATGAAAAGTACAAGTTAAATTAAAATGCCCTACATATTTACTCTTGTCCATTTTTTTTAGCTTAAACTTTCCATAGTTGGGTTAGCGTTACGTTTCTTTATTTTTTAGATACCTGATAGGTATATAAAACTAAACACATGTAGGTACCTTTATAGACTTACCATTAGTAACCGACATACTAAATTATTTCTCATGTTTGTTTAATACAAATTAATTATTTTTGAAAAAAATATACCGATACTGATTATATTATCCTGATGCTTTGCACTGTAATTATGTCAACAGCTAGCTACATTACTCCTAAAATTTTAGTAAGAAGGTAAGTGTTAAACACGTAATATAGTCGTACTACCAGGCATTCGGAAATTATGTGTAAAACGGCATTTGACATTGACCACGAGCTATGGGAATCATAACCTAAGCCCTTTCATACTGAGACGAAGCCTGTGCCCTGCAGTGGGATATTTATAGGTCAGAGATGATGTTGATGTACCCATATTGCGTAGTGTTGGTATATACTATACAAACATACTAATTTAGTAAGCTGGCAAACAAAAATGTTGCATGTAGACATACGTCATATCGAAATAAAACAAAAACAAAAGAAAATGACAGACCTTTCTCGAAGCAAATCCGATAGAATCTATAACCTCCACACTTCTTGTATTGATTAAAAAAGCAACATAAATTAGCGAATCCGAGGGGAGGCGAGGGAGAGTTGTTGTCAAAAAACTTTTATAAGTGTTTATGTGTACGTGTGCCCCCGCCTCCCCTATCCGGCGTCCGCTGACACCCTTTCGCGTATACCCACATTCGTATAAAACACGGCACCGCGAGGGGAGGGGCGGGTCAAAGAGTGCTGATTATGTAGAAAAAAATTGATGGTAATTGATTAATTACATTAATTATTTTTAGACTGAATTCAGATTCAAAATTAAGAAAGCGAGTATTTGTGTTTTGATGTAAGAGTTAAATCTGTGTATGACATTTCTTCGAATTTTTTTTCACTTGTTTGTTCTAAAAATATTTGAAGCATTCGAAGTTACTTTTAGAGTTAATTAAACTAATGGATGTCGTGTTAAAATTGATTTGAAAGATTTCTTTACATACAAAGAAAACCCTTTTTTTGACATTTGTTTTATATTTTTAGTATACGTAACCATTTGGTTATTTCAATTAAAATTTTCCCAGTTTGGCATTTATGTAAATTTTAATATAATTAAACTAAACTTAACGAATAAATAGTTTTAAAACGCTCTAACATAATAATATAACCATAGCCTTCGTACTCGTTCTAAATTACTCGACAAAAACAATCTAAGACGACATCCGTGAACCGAAAACCTCTTTCCCCAGCCGCAGTACGCTGACATACAAGTACATGTAAATTAAACACCACCGCACACAGACACTCACACAAATAAAAACGTAAAGAAACACTGCGGAGAGGAAGAATGTATTAAGAAAGCGGGAGCGAGACGAGCTTCTAATTAACGCCGCGCGCGCGAGCGGGACGGCAACAATCGACACGCTAATTAAGAATACAAGAAGAAAGACGTTTTATGTACCACGAAAAATGTCTTTGTGTGCGCGCGCTACGTATGTGTTGACGATTTTCCGTTTATAAACGCGTATGTATAGGTGTTGTGTTATTAACTCATTATGTGAAGAGTTAGCCAGTATATAGCGCTTTATTTACTTACTGGTTAATTGAAAGCGGTTCTGATAAGAGCTTGGCAAAGACAGCGGTATCGAGTCGTTTTCCGTTCGATTCAGACTTAATAAGTTATGTTGAGTTTTTATGACATTTTCGACTTTTGCGGTCTCGTTTGTTGAAAGTTTCGGGGCGGTTTTGTTGAGTTACTTATTATTTAATAATAAGAGGTGAGGCATTTCGTGGCAATGGTTCAAGTTATACATAGGTATGCATTTATTGTGATAGAGTTATGAATAGCTACATGGTGTTTTACTCTTAGATAGTTCGGATGGATTCTAACTCAATATTGTATGGTTCGTCATACTCGTACATAAGTCCCACTGAGATCCCACTACATAATTATTATAAATGCGAAAGTTTCTAAGTCTGTTTATTTGTTCGTTGGTTACCTCTTCAAACCGCTCTTTAAACCGCTGAACTGGTTTAGCCTCCTGCCTACCAAAGGTACTTTTTTGGAACAATTTTTTGAAACTTACAAATTATTTCTTAGAGCTTAAGATGTTCAGGAAAAAATAGAGGAAAAAATCTCCGGCTTTTCCTTTCACTATGTACTTTACAAAGGCCATCAGTGTCCAATTATAATTATTTCTTATGTCCTTCCCAGAGGAAGGATGTAGGTACGAGGTTAGATGGAACTCGATATACATAAGTATAGTTTGAGTTCCGAGAAGGACATGGGATAATTTTTATCCCGAAAAATTGTTTAGTTCCGGCGGGATAGCGATAAACGAATTCTATGTGGGCAATAGCTAGTTGTAATCATTAATTAAAAGTAGATGTTTATGAATTAGATAATGTTCTCGTATAAAATACTTACAATATGTACATAATTACATAATTTAACTTCCAAGCTGTTTTAGCGTGAAGGAGTAATAGAACACAAGCACGCACGCTTTCACGAATTTTCGCATTGATAATATCAGTACGATTTTTATGTAGCCGGTATATGTCCCACTGCTGGGCAAAGGCTTCCCCTTTCCTTTCCACTCTTCTTTATCCTGAGCATGCACCTGCCAATTCAGCTTAAGTGCGCTCAGGTCGTCCCGCCATCTCCTCTTTGGGCCTCTGCTCTTTTGGCCATGCCTCGGATCCCTTTCGGCAACGATTCATGCCCATCGGTTTGAATGCATGCGGCAGACATGTCCGGCCCAGTCCCACTTCAGCTTAGCAATCTGAAAACCCACATCTGTAATACGAGTTTTGGAGCGAATACGTGTTTCAGGTTCGATCAGTCCTTTGAATACCCAGAATACTGCGGTCCATTGCAAACAGTACGCAAAGTAGGTATTATTTCATCTCACCTCATTAAAACTCTCATTAGAAAAGAATATAACCCTACCCGGTCGGCATTTATTTAAGACCCAGGCTTAATTTATTTAAATACTAGAGTTTAGTCTGGCAATCTCCAAACGACCTACAAAAACGATTTAGAACGTCGCGTTATTAACCCCTGACGTAAAAAGAGGGGTGTTATAGTTGTAAGCTTAACGTCAATGTCTGTCTGTATGTTTGTGACATCCTAGCTATCGCTTTAAAACAAACAAAAATCATATATGTAGAGTCAAAATTTCTAGGAGCGTCAGAAAATGATTTATTAAAAACTACATCTGGAGCATAGCGTTGTACGGAGGCGAGACGTGGACCTTAACTCAGCGAGACAGAGAGAGATTGAACGCATTTGAAATGTGGTGTTGGAGGCGGATTTAAGCTATAAGCTGGATGGAAAGAAGAACAAACGAAGAGGTGCTAAATTTGGTAGGCGAGAGGAGACTGCTGTTGAGAACGATACAGAATAGAAGAGGGATTACGCTGGGGTACCTGATACGACGAGATAGTTACATAAGAACAATAATTGAAGGAAAAATAATAGAGGGCAGGAGAGGCAGGGGAAGACCAAAACGTGCGTTTATGGATCAAGCCAAAGAGAAGGTTAATGTAATGTCGTATCAGGAGCTCAAAGCATTGGCAGAGAGGCGTACAGAATGGCGATTACTCCACCGACAAGAGCTAGACTCTTAAATATATAATGATGATATGCTATCGATTTGGATCTAGTTTTCTACGTCAGAGCGAGTTTGTTTGCGGTGATTTTTGAATATATTTGATAAAAATCGGTTCAACCGTTAATGAGATATTGAAATTGAGATTGTCTATTAGATTTACGTAACCGTTATGGCCTAAAAAAAGACGGGGAAAAATATAACTGTTTCATTTTTAATATCAATAGTAATAATATAGTTGGACGCGGCATCATACATACAATACACACACATAACAGAACACATTTGATTATATTTTATATATGTCTTGCTCCTGGGGATTGAGTAACGCATCGGACCTCAAAGGAAGACACGTCGCGATAATGACGTACTGGCAACGCGCGCTGTCTATTTGAAAAAAGGAAGAAAAAAGAAAAGTTCGGTCTTGAGTTTTTGACGGCGATGGCGGCCGCCGTGTGATATAAATATTTATTTGTTTTTTAAAATAATAAGAACTATTGGTGAAGAAGTGAGTTTTTGCGGACACTGCGGACTATTTTTGGGGTAAGCTTAGGGAATTATTTTATATATATTGTTTTCGTTTTTACACTTTTTTTTGTTGGTTTAATTTTCACACGGGAAACTAAAGAAAGCGAAAGGTAAATAGCCTTTGAACCAGTGCACCCAAAGGCCATAGATGTTTAATTAACATCCATTGGTCACTTCGAACCGGATATTTGTGTTAATTTATCTTTCGGTTTCTTTAA
The DNA here is from genome assembly GCF_025370935.1 of Choristoneura fumiferana. Lineage (NCBI taxonomy): Eukaryota > Metazoa > Arthropoda > Insecta > Lepidoptera > Tortricidae > Choristoneura > Choristoneura fumiferana. Next base: position 13,945,608 of record NC_133494.1, read on the forward strand.
TTTCTTACATAAAACTCACTAACTATTGGTTGCGGTATTTTTGCGGTGTTCTAAGTATAGTAAGTCCATTCGAGCGGTCGAATGAAAATTTACTGTATGGACTGAACTGACGATTACACTACACATACTGTTTAGCGGTAAATAATATGTGATAGGCGTTAGTTTCAAAATATTTTTATTTATCATCCCTCCCATATTTTAATAGATACACGACACTGGAGTTTCAGTTTTAGGTACAATTCCACATACTTACATTTATCACCGGTGCGTGCAATTGGTTAATATAGCGGCTGTTATTTATTGGTATTTGGGATGAAACATATTTAGTATTGTTGAAGTAAATTTAGTTTTACCAGTGTAATTGTATAGTTTTTTAATTTTTACAAGTAAAACAGTTTGGTTTTTTAGTGCGGCGGATATTATACTTAAAATTCGCCCGGTTCTTATAAGTAAGCGTGGCCTAGCGGGAAAGTGCTCGCTTTCTAAGGTTGATGTTATTGGTTCGAGTCCGAAGTGGACATTGATATTTTTTGGTTTTTTATTTTTTTGTTGTTTTATTTAATTATCGGTCTGGAGTTGTAACTAGCGGCATTTAAGTACTTTTTGAGATAAAAAAAAAAACTTAAAAATTGATAATTTTCAGTTTCAAAGGTTATTGTGTCTGTTGGGGTTTTGTTGTATTTATATAATTCTATTTTGCCAATTATCAGTCAAAATGACGGCGGCTAGGAAGGTACTATTAACGCAAATGAAATATGATATGGCTGCTCAAAGTATAGACTTCCTAGAATCTCTTGCAAAGATTAAAGATTTTACCTCAGAACAGGAAAATGATTTTTTGGTGCGGTTTCATGATTTGGACAAATCATTTGAAATATTTGTCGAGATGAATTTAGAACTGCGACTTCAAGGGGAAGAAGATGCAATTCAAGGATTTGAAAAGGCTTATGAGGAGTATAGTACTAAATATTATTTTATAAAACGAAGACATCTCGATATTAAGGAGAAACGTCCAAAAACTGGTAGTAGTGAGGTGAAACATAATAGCGGGGCTAGTTCAAAGGTGGTTTTACCTCGTTTACAAATACCAACTTTTTCGGGAAAACTCGAAGAGTATGTGCCGTTTATGGAATTGTTTCAGTCATTAGTGGGTGATGACGCATCTTTGTCGAATACTGAAAGGATGTATTATTTAGTGGGGTCTTTATTGGGGGAACCGAAATCTTTAATACAGCATTTGTCAGTTACTGGGGATAATTATTCGATTGCGGTAGATTTGCTTAATTCGCGGTATAATAATAAGCGGTTATTAGCGGACAGGTTGTTGCACAATTTGTTGAGTGCTTCACAAGTGAGCTCTAAAAACTTAGGCGGTCTCAAAATGTTTTTAAATACTTTGATGGAAAGTACAAAGGCATTAGAAAAAATGAATTTCCCTGTCGATTCGTGGTCTTACTTGTTGTTTTATATTAATTTTCAAAAATTGGACGGCCATTTGAAAAAACATTTTGAAGACAAGTTTGCGGACGACAGTGAGGAATTGCCCACTTTTTCTAAATTTTTAAAGTTTATAGAAACTGAGGTTCGGATTTTGGAGTCTAGTACGGAGCTACAACCACAGGCTGTAGCTGTCAGACGTAGCGGACCGAACCAGGCAGTGAGGGCTCATGCAGTGGTTCAGTATGCGGGTTCCCTTTGTAAATTATGCGGTAAAGGCGGACATTTCATTGCCAAGTGTGACAAGTTCTTAGCTATGAAACCCACAATTCGGAAACGTCAAGTTGTTGCACTTAATTTGTGTTTTAAATGTTTGAACGGTCACAACATAAATCAATGCAATTATAATAAAAACTGTTACATGTGCAACTCACCCAAACATCATTCGTTGTTGCATTTTGACCTTCCTGCTGCGGTGCCGGAGCGTCAACAACGACAGGTTTCGAATAATGTTTCGCATGAGAATTCTAATAATGGGCAGGTAGGTAGGGTGCCTCGGGAACCTACTATGCTTGCATCGAACGTTCCACTGACGAGTCCGTCTCCATCCAGTGCCCTACCAGAAAACGCGGCTTCTGGAGTCACTGGACTGATGGCGTCACACGTCAGTGAGACGAATATGTATCAGCGTACGGTGTTACTCGCAACGGCGATCGTGCGCGTTCTCGATAGTAGCGGAAACTACCAGGAGGCACGGGCCTTACTGGACGGCGGTAGTCAGAGTACGTTTATTTCGGAGATATGTGTCAATAGATTAGGTTTAAAGCGGTTTAAATCTAATATGGTAGCAGTCACGGGACTGAGTGGCACTCCTGTAAGCGGTTGCAGAGGTCAGGTTAATTTAACCATAGCTCCGAAATATGCGAATTTACCTACGCTAGTGACTAGTGCTACGGTTTTGGGTAAAATTACACATAATTTGCCCAGTTTTTCATTATCACCTCAACTGGCGGAAAATTATCAGGGACTGAATCTTGCGGATGAACAGTTTTACCTCAGTCGGGAGGTTGACATTTTAATCGGTGCGGATCTACTAGGGGATATTTTATTAGGCGGTGGATGTCTTAAGATCAATAATCATCTTCCTCGAGCGATGAATACGGTGTTCGGTCATGTTTTAACAGGTCCTGTGACGTTTGCGGTATTAAATCCATATCCTCAAGCCACTCATTTCTCCCAGACCTTCTTTTGTAAAACTACCACGGATACGGACCAACTTTTGGAACGATTCTGGGAAGTAGAAAACATACCAGACAAGGTCAAGGACCCCAAAGATTTGGAATGCGAGTTGGTCTTCCAACGTACTCATCAGCGCGATGAGACTGGAAGATATTCGGTGCGGTTGCCTTTTTTATCGGATGGGCCACAACTTGGAAATTCAATACCATTGGCTAAGAAGCGGTTCATGGCAATGGAAAAACGGCTTCAATTAAATGAAAGTTTTCGTAAAAAATACGTAGATTTCATGCGGGAATATTTAGATACAGGTCATATGTCTCTATGTGACGGCACACCAGAAGACTATGCTTTTGATAGGGGTTATATTATTCCACATCATGGAATATTTAAAAAAGATTCCGATAAACTGAGGGTAGTATTTGATGCAAGTTGTGCTACCAGCAACGGGGTTTCTCTAAATGACTGCTTGCATGCGGGACCTAAACTGCAGCGTGATATTGCGGAGATCATCTGCAGATTTCGGTTACACGAATATGTTTTCACAACGGATATAAGAATGATGTTCAGACAGATTTTGATTGATGAAGCGGACCGGCGTTATCAGCTTATCTTCTGGAGAGAATCACCGGATTCACCTTTGCTTCTTTACCGGCTTAACACGGTGACATATGGTATGAAATCTAGCCCATACCTGGCAATTCGGGCTTTGAGGCAGCTGGCAGAGGATGAGGAGTCGCGATATCCGACGGCGGCGCGGTTTCTTCGTTCCTCAGTCTACATGGATGACATTTTGGCCGGATCCGACACTCCAGAGGGGGCAGGCCAGTTAAAGCAGGAGTTGACGGACTTATTGCGCTCAGGCGGTTTTGAGTTAAGCAAATGGACGTCAAATTGCAAGGAACTTTTACATGATGTACCGGCAGAACATTTGGAAAAACCTCGGGTTTTTGATAGTGCGGAGGGATTGGAATTCTTTAAAATTTTGGGCATTCAGTGGGACTCTAATTGCGATAGTTTCTCGTATCATACAAAACTTGATGACACAAATAGCTGTTCAAAACGTTCAATTTTGTCGACATTAGCTAGGACCTTTGACCCATTGGGATGGATTACTCCTGTGATATTTCGAGGCAAGGTTCTCATGCAGAAGTTATGGTTACTAAAATTGTCGTGGGACGATGTTCCGCCTGCTGATGTTAGCGAGGAATGGCTTGGTATAGTGGGAGACTTGTCTACAATGTCACAACTTCAGATAGAACGTTTTATTTTGAAAGATACTAAGGTTTGTTCTCTCCACGGCTTCTCAGATGCGTCAGAACTCGGGTATAGTGCAGCGGTTTATCTGAGAACTGTGGGACTTAACGGGGAGGTAAAAGTTAGTTTGGTAATGGCTAAATCTCGGGTGGCTCCGGTCAAATCGAAACTAACCATTCCAAAACTTGAACTTAGCGGTGCGGCTTTACTAGTGCGGCTATTAAAGTATGTTGTGGAAGCTCTCAAAGACGAAGTAGTTGTTGAAGAAATTTTTGGGTGGTCTGACAGTACGATCGTCCTGTCATGGTTGCGGTTATCTCCTCACTTGTTACAGACATTCGAAGGTAACCGTGTGTCACAAATAGTTAATTGCGGATTAAATATAACTTGGCGACACCTGCCTTCGGAGATGAACCCAGCTGATGTTGCGAGTCGGGGTTGTCGCGCATCAGAGTTACTGGATCATTCTTTGTGGTGGGGACCTACTTGGCTAGCGGGTGATACAAAAACTTGGCCTAAGAATATAATTGATAAAGCGGAAAACGACTTACCTGGCTTACGGAAAAAAGCGTTAAAGTGTTAACGGGATTAACAGAGACGGACTCTGTATTCACTCGTTTTAGTAATTTAAATATGCTACTTGCGGTTGTGGCATATTGCTTTCGGTTTGTTCGTAATGCTAAAAATCCGAGCACCAAATTTGTAGGCGCACTGACGGTTTCAGAGCGACGCTTTGCTTTAGACCGACTAATAAAAATTATACAAAACGCGGAATTTGCTGAAGACATTAATTGCTTAAACCGGGGTAGACTATGTTCCAAGCGGTTGCGTCGGCTCGGGCCTTTTATAAGTGATGATGGTTTATTGCGCGTTGGAGGTCGCTTGGAGCATTCGAATCTGTCTTTCGGCAAAAGGCATCCTGTTATTTTACCAAAGCGTCACCCTTTAGTTAATTTGATTGTGGATCACTTTCATATACTATATTGCCACGCAGGTGCTACCGTTTTACTGGCTGTATTACAGAAACAATTTTGGATTCTTTCGGCGACACAAGTCATTCGTACACGCATTTTCAAATGCATAAAATGTTTTAGAACCAAAGCTCGACCTACAGAGCCGATGATGGCGGCATTGCCCAGTGATAGGGTAAACGCGACGGGAGTTTTTCATACCGTGCAAACGGATTTTGCCGGTCCTTTCATTATAAAACATTCGCGGGTACGGAACGCTAAAACACTGAAAGCGTATCTTTGTGTTTTCATTTGCTCCTCATCCAAATGCGTTCATTTAGAATGCGTCACGGACCTTTCAACTGAAGGATTTCTTGCGGCTTTGACACGATTCACATCTCGACGCGGTCTTCCGAGTGTGATCCGTTCAGATTGCGGGACCAACTATGTTGGCACGAACAGGCATTTGGACGAGGTGCAAAAATACTTGGCTTCTCGGGAAGCCCAACAGGGGATCACTAGTGGAGCAGCTAAACAAAATATATCGTGGCGTTTCAACGTTCCTGCAGCGCCACATTTCGGAGGTTTATTTGAAGCTACGGTTAAATCAGCAAAGACCTTATTACGGCGGGTCATAGGTGATCAGGTGTTAACGCACGATGAATTGGTAACAGTATTCACTAGAATAGAAGCGGTTTTGAATTGTCGTCCATTGTGTCCCTTGTCCCAAGATCCCAATGATTTTGAGGTTCTGACACCTGCGCACTTTCTTATAGGTAGACCATTACTTTCGATTCCCGAGTATAATCTTGAAGATATACCCAATTCGCGGCTAAATCGTTTTAACTTAATTAAAGCTATGTGCCAACGTATTTGGAGAAAATGGAGTGATCAATATTTGCATTCACTTCAAATGCGAAGGAAATGGACATGTCCAACAGATTCACCTAAACTGGGTGATCTGGTTTTGATTAAAGAGGAGAATTTGCCTCCTCTTAAATGGAGATTGGGTAGAATTGAAACTCTACTACCGGGGAGTGATGGGGTTGTTCGAGTAGTAAAACTTAAAACCTCAACAGGCACGATGATGCGTCCAGTGGTTAAGATTTGTAGGCTTCCTTTTGATGACTAAGTTGCTAAACTGTTTATTCTATTAGTTAAGTTTTGTTTATTTTTTGGTTATAAGTGCTGCGTTAAAGCGGTTTATTACCAGCACTAAGCGGTTTCTTATATTATTCGGTTTGATAAAGGCTTTAGCCTTTCTCGGGCGGGGGTATGTTTCATTTTTAATATCAATAGTAGTAATATATTTGGACGCGGCATCATACATACATACACACACATAACACAACACATTTGATTATATTTTATATATGTCTTGCTCCTGGGGATTGAGTAACGCATCGGACCTCAAAGGAAGACACGTCGCGATAATGACGTACTGGCAACGCGCGCTGTCTATTTGAAAAAAGGAAGAAAAAAGAAGAGTTCGGTCTTGAGATTTTGACGGTGATGGCGGCCGCCGTGTGATATAATATTAATTGTTTTTAAAAATAATAAGAACTATTGGTGAAGAAGTGAGTTTTTGCGGACACTGCGGACTATTTTTGGGGTAAGCTTAGGGAATTATTTTATATATATTGTTTTCGTTTTTACACTTTTTTTGTTGGTTTAATTTTCACACGGGAAACTAAAGAAAGCGAAAGGTAAATAGCCTTTGAACCAGTGCACCCAAGGCCATAGATGTTTAATTATTAACATCCAATAACAAATATTTTAAACTCTGCATTGCGATAAAAAACTAATAAATAAAAACAACTGTAGTATCTACAACAAATAAAGTAGATCATTTGATCATTTGTGGTATATTATAACAACTCTATTTTTACCATTTGAGTTTTGTGTTGTTTATGAACAATACTTAACCACTTATTACTGATGAAATATTTACGATTGTCGGCAAATTGAATATGTTAATAATTTACTGATGATTACATAAAGTAATGATACTTCAGTATTACCATAAAGAAACCGAAAAATACACTCCGAACGCAGTTCAACACATACGCACATACATACACGCTTTTGTCCCTTTTTCACCCGTTATGAAAGCATACGGTAATCATTTTCTTCGAAATCAATCACCTCTCGATAAAATACAGGCTGATTATAAATCGTATAAATTTTAGGGACACAAATAGCCCATATTTCAAGGTCTCGGTCAACGTAGGGCCGGTGACTGGGCAACAAGTACCCTCCCCTAATTCGCTGAGGACTCGCTATAACGTAGCATTATAATGTTTTGTTTTTAAAGTTTTTTAATGATAAAGTATACTTTATCTACATTTGGACTTGGCGAATTGTATATAGTTAGGTTATTTTTAGAATAGTTTTTACTTTAATTGTACCATAACAATAATGCGTTTGTTTAAATAAATTATGAACTCTACATTTAAGCAGCTTTTGTTGACAGTCAAGGAAAATACAAACTGAGACATGGATGCACAGAAAAACCAGAAAAAGAGACCAGCACTGGGAATTGAACCCAGGTCCTCAGCAATCCGTGCTGCGTGCTATAACCCCTACACCACTGCTGGACAGAATCTAGAAACGAATTTTTCCTATGCATACATATCTCAGGTGCTTATTTCTACTATGCTACTTAAGCAGCACCACTAGCGACATCTATGTTTCGTCGACAGACGTCACACTCTTTCGGAACTAACCGCTCGCCCAGACAACAAACAACAAGTCTTTTTCTGGTTTTTCTGTGCATCCATGTCTCAGTTTGTATTTTCGATATGGTTTCACGGATACCCGTAAAAGTAACGATTTGAAGTTGAAATAAAAAATACAAAAACACTCGAAAAAAAACAATCATAGTACAAGGAAGTATGAATTAAATAGTTATCTAAATTTTGCATGCACACACTAAAGTAAGCATTTAAGATGGAACTGTCAAAAGCTATACAGTCGATCATTATTATCACTATATTGACCGCCCGTTTAACACGTCCCACAGCTCCAGCTTATCCTACGAAACAATGATCTATAGCGATGGAAAACTTGTTTACTAACTATAAGCAGCTCTGTTAATTTTTCTCAGATCTATCTTAAATTGGTAAGTTAGATTGTAGGTATTCGACTTTATACGTTATGTTAAAATATTTTTTTGTTGATTAATATAATTAAAATGGCATTTTGTTGGTGTTCTTCAATTAATTGTAATTGCATCGTCAACCAATACTTGTTCACAATTCCAAGTCAATGTCACCATTAGAAGTGGATAAAACTAGTCTTGCAATATTTAAACGGAAATCTGATTTAGAATATGCAAGTATTAAAAATCACACGAAACCCTTATTTCCTCTGCGCATGACGAATTAAAGACAGAACACGGTTAGAATATCTTATTTAAATGTTCTTTTCTAAAA
>NC_133494.1:13954021-13955514 GCF_025370935.1 Choristoneura fumiferana
GGAGTTACACTGTGGGGTGAGTGTTGTTTATAGTCTCTATGGTTTCTCAAAGTGGGGTACGCGAACCCCTAGGGGTTCGTTATTCGACGGTAGGGGGTTCGCGACAAGGTTTACGAGTTGTGGCTGCAAGAATGGCAAGATGATTAAGATTGGTTTTTGGAGTCTTTTTGTATTTTTTAACTCGAAATTTGTTACTTAGTTGTTTGTTTCAGTTTGTATATTTTGTTGGCAAGACGATCCTTACCTATATTTGTTACCGTTTATTGAAATAAATAACACAACATATACATCTATATTAATAACTAGCTTTTACCCGCGGCTTCGCACGCGTAAACTATTCGGTGTAGTAGCTGCAATTGAAATTTTCGGGATTTTACAAAATTCCCCTGGAAATTTCCAATATTTATATCGTGGTCTTCATTGAGGTTGTGTTGTGAATAACTGTACAAAATTCAAGACTCTAAACCCAGTGCTGAAGTTTCAAATTTTTCCCTATCCAAATTCAAATGCAAATTCAAATACAAATCATTTATTCAGTAAATAGGCCGAAATGGGCACTTTTACACCTAATTTTTTAAACTACCAGCGCTTTCGAAAGACCATCATTGCCAAGAAGAATGCGTCGCAAGAAACTTGCAGAAAGTCATTTTTACAAAATAAAATAATTACAAATAAAATACTTAAAAACTACAGTACTTATACAATTAAAGAAAAATACGAATAATAATAATAATAAATACAGGGATGTATGGGGTCCCTTAGTTACAAAACTATACCGTGGATATCGGGATAAAAAGTAGCGTACTTATGTTTTATTCCAGACATACGGCTAGCTACATCCAAATTTCATGCCTCTAAGCCTAGCGGCTGTTATTTCGACATTTTATTCCTAGGTATCCGGTGTAATATCGGGTCAAAAAGTCGTCTATGAGTTTTTCTAGACATCCAGCTTCTACATACTTACCAAATTTCATGACTCTAAGCTCAGCGGTTAATATTTCAAGATTTTATCCCTATCCCGTTGGAATATCGGGTAAAAAATAAATTATGTGTTATTCCAAGAGGTCCAGCTACCTACATACCAAATTTCATGGCTCTAAGCCCAGTGGTTGTTATTTCGAGATTTTATCCCTAGGTATCCCGTGAAATATCGGGTCAAAAAGTCGCTTATGTGTTATACAGACGTCTAGCTACCTACATACCAAATTTCATGACTCTAAGCCCAGCGGTTATTATTTCAAGATTGTATCCCTATCCCGTGGGAATATCGGGATAAAATTAGCCTGTGTGTTATTCCAGAGGTCCAGCTACCTACATACCAAAATTCATGGCTCTCAACCCAGTGGTTATTATTTAGAGATTTTATCCCTAGGTATCCCGGGGAATATCGAGTCCAAAAAGTCCCTTACATATTCCAGACGGTCCAGTTACCTACATACCAAATTTCATGACTCTAAGCCCAGCGGTTATTATTCAAGATTTTATCCCTATCC
>NC_133494.1:13956677-14038687 GCF_025370935.1 Choristoneura fumiferana
GTTCCATCTGTTTTTAGGTACTCTTTGACTCGGATGTCCTCAACCGACCCTTTGCAGTATGATCTACGTTCATATAAATGCCTTCTCGATGTTGAAACCTTTGTTTGATATAATAAAGAGGGTCATAAATCTGATTCGTTCGAGTGCAATCTTGAAGTGTGTGAAATCGGACTTATTATTTAATAATGAAGAAATTAGGTGGTTTATACGGAGTCGAGTGAGGATTTTGGTTAGGCAACTAGTTAAGAAGCGTGAGTTGGGTAGGAAGTATGTTCTCGCGGATGTAAAACCCCAGAGCTTTTCTTGGGGTCATGTCGTCTTAAGGGCCAAAGATCCTGCTTTTGTTTAGGATTTTTTTTAAATTTTATACATATGAAGTACTTTATAGGGGGGCGTGCAGCCAGGGAAAATGCATTATGGACAATTGGGAAGTGAGGGCCAAGACAGTGCCGGGCTAAAAAAACCTCGCGGTTAGAATATAAGCATACTGGTAGGAAAAGAGGTGCGAGAAAGGTACCTTCAGGTTTGACTCTCAAAATGAACTACGTCCGCGAGTCATCACTGCGCTTGGCAAACAATCATAATCTGAGGCCGTATTGTCTAACGGGTGCGCATTTGTTCACATAACTTTTTAAGTCCTATTATCGGAAGTCCGAATTTTTTTTTCATACCATTTTACATCATAAATCACACTTCATATTTTTTTTAATACTAACGATCGAAACTCATAATCATCGGAATTCATAATATAACTATTCATACACCTTGTTCATACTAATATTGGTTTTCATATATTTTATTATACTAACGATCGAAACTCCTAATCATTCTAATTCATAACGCCAATATAATTTTGTTTAATACTAATATTTGTTTCATATATTTTCTTAATCATAGGTGTTATTTATCCGCATTATTGAAATTCATAATGTCAATAATCATACATCTGCTTTATACAAATATTTATTGTCATATATCTTAATCCTTAGAAATTGGATAGGTAACAATAAAAAATAGGCAAGAGTAACGGATTCTCGCAAGACAGGTGTCTCTCTTTTTCGCGAAATACGTTTCGCCAAATTGTCAAATAACATTTGGCCAAATTTTTATATTCGAAAAGGTATACTTCAAAATTTGTGCGAGCGAGCGAGCAAGCGACGGTTCGGAGTAGAAGCGACTTGGATAGTTTAGGTTCAGAAGGCTAAGGCGGGAGCGCTCCCGCCTTAGCCTTCGATGTTAGTTTTTTTTATAGCAGTAAGGATAACTGCCACAAGGAAAATAGGTTGGATGCCATTCAATATGTTGCTTAATTAAGGTATGCCAATTGCCAATCAGTACATTTGACGAACACATAACATACTTTAATAAAAATAATGAACAAAATCTTATTTTGAATAGGTAGTTACCGTTATGAAAAACAATATTATGAGTTCAAATGTTTCTTATTAATACTATTATTAATAAGAAAATTATGATAACAGTCTGTTATGAAGGAAAAATTTATGAAAAACAACATTATGAGTTGAGAGTTGTTATGTATGTTCTTATGGTAAAAATGTAAAAACATAGAACACTCCCACATCAGTGTACCACATTATATTGTGTTAGTAAATATGAGTGAAAATCACGTAAGCAACATTATATATTTCCTCCTGACCAAAAGGCGCTATCTCAAAAAAAACACGAGTTATTTATAACACTATTGTGTTAAGACATTCTGCATCGCATTTTTTGAGCTTTGGCTTAGAAGGGCAAATATTATACACACTTTTGATTCCGTACAATATACTGTTCCATTCTGTGGCTGCGTCAAAAGCACGTAAGACATATTACCTACCGTTTTGACGCAGCGTCAATGTCGTGACGGGTATCACTTTGCTCCGACCTCCGACTTTACCGTTCGTCGGTGAATTATTTATTACCGTATCTATTGGATTGCCGTACGATAGTATCTAGGTGTTGTAGCTGTCTAATAATGTATGTGTTGTGTTATAGCGATCCCGCGGGACGCAAAGTTCCCGTATGCGGGCCGCTTATTAATAGTCCGGAAAGTTAACTGAGTGTATTAAGATGTTGTTTTCACCCAAGGGCTTAACCATGTAATTTTTTTATATCGAACAACATAGATCCAAATCCGGGTTAGTACTATCGTACCAACTAAATCTTGATCCACTGTGAAGCTCTTTTTTAGAAAAAGTCCATAGTGACATCGCAATTGCTTCGAGACTGAAGGATGTATGAATAATTACTGTGAGAAAACCAAAGACAGCATAAACTGGCACGTCTGTTTCTTAATGGTATGGGCCAGTATTTTGTGTGATACAGTCACCCGCATTAATATCATTAATATCTGCCACAGCGGAGCGTGCAAAAATATCTGACGTCGTGCGGACCCTACTTAGAAATAGAGTCGTATCCGATTTTCATGCACGCTTTGTTTGTCAGATATTGGTGCTGGTGACTGTACACTGAAAATTTCACGCCATTTTCTGCTTTCTGCGCTATTTTATGTTACCTGCGGTCCAGAAGAAGAATTCGTTTATCGCTATCCTGGTACAAACATTTTTTTCTAATTTTCCGGGAAAAAACTATTCTATGTCCTTCTCCAGGACTCAAACTATCAGTATACCGAATTCCATCTAAACTAAGACTAAATCTGTTCGCGGTTTAGACGTAAAGTGGTAACAAACAACTTAAAAACTTTCGCATTTTATAATTAAGTGCGATTCTAACAAATTTATTCCAGAATAATTCCCTATTATTGTCACGACAGCCACATCCTTATTCTATCGAAAAAAATCCGCAGTCATCCCCAGTTTTACAGTTCTGAATAAAACATTCACACAATGTCACTATTCCGCTAAGGGTTGACATGCCGCTTATTCTGAATCGCCTTGAATAATGCATGTTGCACGTCCTTGTCTAACTAAGGATTAAATGCAGCGGTCCTGTTCTCTCGGGGTGTTATTTGTGCTCAAATAAATGCTGTGGTTGTAACTCATTTAGATGAGGCGCGAAGTTTATGGTTTACGGTATACGTGTGACCAACGGCGATATTTCTGTTCACTGCGCGGTTTAGGACACGTATTGCACAGCGGTTTATTTACAACACAAGCAATGTATTGGTTGCCGAGCCGCCGGTCGCGCGGAGTTGGCCGGGCAGTGGATACCGCGAAGTGGATAGCAATAGATTGCTTACCTTGTAATCTTCTCGCTGTGTATAGTTTTTTTCTGTCGTTTACTATATCGGTGTGTTCAATAAAGATTCATTACATATGTATCCGGTTATATAAAAAAAACATTTCAGCTGAAATTGCTCAAGTCATTTTGCAGCAAAAAAAAACACAAAACAAGCCAATAAAGCTAATCCAGCGCCACAAAAACTAATTAAAAACCTGTTTGCCTCCAAAAAAACAATCAGCGCTACAAATTACGCCATATTTCGGCGGAAATAATTAAATTTCGCGCAGTGTGAAAGATGCTAATGACGTCATTTGTTTTCCCCAGAGCGATTTTTTTTCGCTCCGAAAAACGAATTATTAATTAATACTCCCTGGTTTTTTTAGCTTTATGTTCGAATGTGAGCTTTTTCGTGTTTGCTTAAGGTACATTTTGGGTCGTTTGTTTAATTTCGCGATTCATTTTGTTATCAAATAAAATCATGGAGGGCTCAGGTAGCGAAATGGCTAACGAAACGGAATATTTGTGGGGAAACACGTGCGACTCGTTTTATGCGTAACTTTCGAAAGGTCGAGCTTATTAATAATCATCATCATCATAAAATTCGGAATGAAATAGTTAAACTTACAATTATAAGCCAGGAATGGTCCGACGAGTCTTTTCCCGAAGATTTTTTTCATTTTTACGGGTCAAATATTGCAAGTTGAATTTGACCCACTTCCAGTGGTCGAATTGACTTGAAATTTGGCATATTTGTGTAAATCTGGTGAAAATACAATAATCAGGCAGTAACATTCTGGTGGTCCGGCCAGGATTATCTCTGCAGGACGGAACGGATCTCGTCAACGGTATGGCATCGACTTGAAATTTGGTAATTACGGAAATGTAGTATGACAATGCAAGTCTAACGCCTCAACATAATGCTGAGTCAGCGATAGTTTCACCTTTGCGGAGACACACTAAATCGTGTATGTATTTTAATTTTTGAGGCTTTTTTGTTTTTGTTGTTTATTCTCATTTAAATTTTGTTGTATTTGTGTGTCTTTGTGAATGTGAATAAAGGTCTTCTTTCTTTCTATCAAGTACAGTCGGCAAAAAACCTTGTATTAAAAATGTTATTTTTAGCAAAAAACTTATTTTTTGGCTTTTAATTGCGAGTTGAACCGTTTAATCTAATTGCAAGTACTCGCCACGCTTGGCTTAGGTTGGCGAGCGGGTTGGAAAAGCGTTTTTCCCCAATCAGAATCGACACAGAATCATTTAGGTTATGTGAAGATTGCATCGTCTCGAAGGGCCAAAACATACACAAAGTCACAAAGGACACTGTGTCTGTGTCGACTCTAATTGAAAAAAAAAAACGCTGCGGTGAAAATAAGCTTCAGTAGAAAAGCATATTGGAAAGTCTTGCTATGGATAACGATTTTGGGGAAATGATGTAACCAGTCGAAATTGGAAGCATCGAAATGTTGTAACATACAAAGTAGTCGATATAACTCCCGCCATTATATGTATGATGATAAAAATAGTGTTAAGTATATGGATGGGGTTCGGAAACTGCGATATACCCTCTGAATAGGAATTACGCAGCTGCGTCCACGTTTACGACGCGTAAATGGCGTAATGTATTTCCGTGATGTGCAATACTATTATCATTATTGTGAGAAGACCGGGCCTGGAGAGAGATATAATGAGTCAGTCAAGCAGTTTGGACCTATTCTCACAACTGTGCTCACAACTAAGGCACTTGGAAACTAGTCTCGGCTTATCTATCGGCTATTTTCTTGCTCAAGAAACAAACAAAACATATAAGTTTTAATAGAATAAAGAGAATCACCGACATAGCCAAGCGAATTAACTCGTTGAATTGGCAAGCCGTAGGACGTCCACTGTTGGACATATGCCTTCCCACAGACCTCTATAGGTGATTGGTTTGGATAGGTATTTAACTAAATGTAAACAAACTTCGCTGTCAGATTTGGTACCATCAGGCAAATAAGTGGTCTATCAATTTTTAAACAAGTTCCTATCAAATGAATATGTCGCTAAAGTCGAACTTTCTAGTTGACAGATACGTCTATTGGCATTATTGCTTTATGACATGCAAACGATTATCAACTGTAGGGTGGTAGACCAGACACATATTTGGCTGATGGTACATTTAAAGATTTTAAGCATTTGTCTTATCCATGTACAATGTTTTTCATCACATTTATGAGTAAAATAGTATATTTGTAAAGCAGAAACATTATTTTTATCAAAATTGCCGATACCTTAGGCTGCGTTCTTGGGCAGCGCCAGAGGGTCTGCGTGTGCAGGGCTGCGCTAGTACGCGCAATGACTCATTTACCGACATTGGGTTTCATGACAAGAACAAAAGGTCGAGGGTTTTATTTGGGGGGTTGCAACCAAGGTAGCCTGCATGTTACGACACTGTTTACGAGCAAGTGTGATAAAAATAACTTAACATTATTATTCAGTACTGTTTGTCGCCTTTAATTTGACTAGTCTTTATCTTCGACGTTCCGCTTAGCACACCAGTGAGTGTAACATAACATACAAACAACCGTACATACGAGAGCTTCAGTCTCGTGAAAAATGTGTGTTCCTGCAGCAAGATTTGCAAGGAAGATTAATCGTTTGCTAGTGACATTGGCTAGGGACGTGGGACGTGTTGTACCAGTTTTCCGGTACACAGAATGTGTACCAGTTATTCGGTACACATTGTGTGTACCATTTTTGAGGGACCTATTTCATGTGATTATCAAATCTATTAAGCACAAGACCGCCTGGTGTACGTTTAGGGTAAAGTGGTATTTTTTATTATTTCATAACGAGTGGTATGAAGGTCCGTTTGAAGCACGTCATTTAGTATATTACTGATTATGATATTACCTAAGCTCTCGTGAGACATATTTGGAAGTCACAAAAAATAAACGGCTCAGTTCACGATTGTAATTATTGTAAATCAAGAACGGTCCGACTGGTTTCGATATTTTTGTAAGATCTTTTTCAAAGGTGGGTGTGTTAACGAAGATGGCGCTCCCTGCACTAAACACACGCACTGAAAGTCGTCAACCCGTTCCTGACTTGTAATCGTGTGTTGAACCGTTTAATTTTTTTAATTAAGTCGGTTTGGAGAATTATATAATGGAGGAAATTATGGGCACAAGAGGCATTTCATGATAATCTTGTTGGTTAGCAACTCTTCTACATTCATTTTTGTGTAGCGATGATAATTATTGACCATCAGATGATCCACTTGCTTGTTTGCCTTCCTTGTCCTACATAAATTTAAGATATAATCTTTTTTATTTAATATAGATATCATAAGCTACACTCGATTTAAGACGCGAGTTATCGTCCATTTTGCTTTCATTAAGTGAGTCACATGAGTGAGTCTCATGGTAGTTTCATGTTAATATTCATACAGATTCGTAGGTAAAGTTAGTTAGGTTAGGTTAGGCAGGCTTTATTGCAAATACAAGCTCTAAGCGCTATCTGTACCAAAAATGTTGGTACCAATTTTGACATCCCTATTAAAGAGAAAAGTCTTAAAAATATTTGGCAGTCTGTTTTTACTTTCATGTTATTTTTGAACAGTCCTTGAAGTAAGCATGGTAGGCGTACAGAAACGTCAATTAATATTTAATTGTACCTGTATTAATGACGATGGCTTTTATTTGTAATGAAAGAAAAGTATATTAACGATATAATTTGATGACTGGAAACCAGAATATTTTAAGTTGTTTAAAAATAAATAAATACCTACTGTTAGTACACAGAGTTGGCTAATAAATGACGTCATAACTAGATTACCACACGAAATCTATCACAAAGAATCGTATTTTGACAGCTTATCATAAAAGTACCAGGGTGGAACCTTTGTGCTACTAATGTCATATTGACATCTCATACATTTGCCAAAGAAATCATAGCGAAATTGAATATGAAAAGGTTCCACCCTCGTACGTGATTCAGCTACCTCGACTGCGCGTTAGTTGATTGGTGATGTGATGATTCCCATTCAAAGTTTTCCAAAGATTTATATTCGGCAGATTATAGTTTTTTTTAATTTGAAGCCTTGTCTCGCTTATAAATAGCCTTTATATTCCACAAACCAGCAAAATGTGCTAAAATTGATTCCCATTTTTTATGAAGAAAGTAAGTAATAAATCTACATTAGGCTCAATACAAACAAACACAATGCAAGCAATTCCGCCAGCAATACAAGTAATTACTGGCAGCAATATTTTTCCCAAACAAAAGATGTTTTCATGCGGCCATCCTAATAAAGACGAGTAAATAAGGCCGAGACTGGGATTGTGATTAAATACAGCTGATTAGTGTAATAGGCTAAAAAACATATATTAGTAGAATGTATGACAAGTAAAATTATATTTTAAAGGCGAATACGCTATTTTGAATCTAGAGCAAGCGAGCGACTCTAGAGTGAAATCCTAAGCAAACTAAATGGACTTTTAGTACTCGAAAAACTCACTTTTCGCTTTTTTCAAATAGTTCACAACTAATAAGTTTCAGTTAAAATTTATATTTTTAGTAGTACAAGCTTTTATGATGAGTGTTATTTTTGTTGACTTTACTTTGACCTACATTCGACGGTTGAAAGAAGAAATTGATTAAGATACATTTTTTTTAAGATAGTGAGTTGTATATATTCGGAATCTTGAGCTATGTCTCAAAATTTTCACGAAAATGTCGCTTAGTCAATTTCTCCTTTCAACCGGCGATATGTATATTAAGTTTCAAGTCAATCCGACCAATGGAAGTGGGTCAAAATGAACTTGCAAGATTCGACCAAACAAACAGGGCAAGGTAATCAAAAGCTTTTAATAAAAACTTAAATAAACTACTTTCGTCGTTTGATCTCAAGTGACGTCATTTGAAAACATTCCTCTGGACTATTACCAATTTCCGCCTCATCCCTGAATATCCAATTCAAATTTCCTTGCAGCTTGAATTAACCAATCGGCAACTTCCTACAGAATTGGTTCAACTGCTGCTTCATCTAATTGGCAGTTTGAACACTATTTAGATAAACGATTGCCACCTTTAAAACTTGTACATTCCGCCATAAATTAAGTCTTACCAGTCTCAGTTGCAAACAACTAATATCCATTTTATAATGTTTAAAACTTTGATATTTTTTTTTGTCTTTGCATCCAGAGACGTGGTTTCAGTGCAAGGGAGAGTGTAACATCTGTCTGTAGTGTGGTGTATATAACTGAGGCTCCCCATGAGGCTGACATAGTCACATTTGGTGTGCTAAAGCCTCGTTAAAATATCAGAGGAAAAAAAAACTGCCTTCCTTTCGTTAGGTACCCAATCATAAGCCGAAGACATCCTTTTCTTACCGCATGTACAACAATAGCTTCACTCTCGCACGTCAACGTTAATTACCGCGAAAGGTAATGGCTTCTGGCAAATAGTTTGGTGCGATTACACGCCTGCCGTTGAATGAGCTGTAGCGTCGAAGGCATCCTGACGCGTCGGGGATTCTAGGTTATCGTAGGGATTCATCATCTTATACTTAATTGCGGTAATTAGGATAGTAGGGTTGGAAACGGTCGCAAGATGGTCATAAGCTCTAGCTGTTGTTCACTGTGTTATTTTTGATTTCAACAGGTCAAATCAAGTTAATTTCAATTACCGCAATTACATACGTATAATTCATCATCTTAATATTGAATTACGGAGATGGGCATACAATTAATTTCAACAAATGATTTACTCAATGGATTATATTGTCTAGAATAAAAAAACAAAATCAGGAAAAATGAGGGAAAAGAAATAGGGATGATTTTTTAAATTATGTTTTCAATTCATCATTTATCTATGGTGTATTTCATTTTCTTGTCATTTTCCATGATCATTGTTATCAATAGTTTACCTATAGTATATACAATTTAAAACTAATGGCCCAGTTAATACTCAAAATATGTTTTTTCTAGGCTTACTAACGGTTAAAACCGTGTTGCCCGTTTGCGCGGGTCAACCATGAAAATTTTACACGCCATAATTTATTCAGCGGCAGAACCGTAAATAAGTAAAACGTGCACCTCTTACAACCCTCTTCTGCCCTGGTACACATACAACAATAACACAAATCCCGCTAGAATATTCCAAGTGGCTGCGTTCACAGAAACTCTGTAATAAAGAGACTAAGTTATGCCTCCGTAGTCATGGGACCCTGGTAATCCGTAATCCTTATTATAATAAAAACATGACAGAAATGCTTTGCTACAAAGTTGCGTGGCTCTTTTTGTTTTGTTGCGGGTCTGGCATACATTTTTTGTGCACGATTTGTCTTTGGTTTTCCTATAGAAAAACAAACATCAAAGTTTTTAGCAGGATCATATTTAAACGCTGCTTTATACCATTGAGGCGGAGCGAAGGGCTAATGCATAGGGACTGCATAGGAAACTGCTAGGCTACTACGGTTTTTTTAACCCTACTAATTAAGTTAAGCTATTCGGATTAGACTTTCATTACATTACTTTTACATATGCATATAACCCTTGTCAAACTTATCTATCATCAATTCATCACAGACATCACAGAGTTCTTACGGCGCCACACCCATTGACAATGGACTGCATGTTTCTTACATCAAAACGGCGCACAAAATTTGTTCACAGCGCGGATTTGTGAACCTTTCACTATAGTTTGTTGACGTCCGTGACAGGGCTTGTGTCAAAGTAATATTGATGATTGATGCGCCGCGCGTTTTGTTCTAAACAGCCAGTCTAGTGCCGTAAGGTACATAGACGTCAATCGCCACACCAGTGCAGTGCTAGTCGTATAACCCATAAACATAATATTACTAGCGTTTATGACATATAACAATTAAGACAACCCTAACAACACTTCAATGAATTTTGCTCGCATTTTACGAACCTTGCTAATAAATAAATATGACAAATTGACAATAGCTTGGCGTAAACATTTTTGGTAGTCACTTGGAGTAAAAAAAGACATTAAAGCGGCAAACAAAGAAAGAATGCGCGCGTTGAAAATTTAGGCAATCCGGTGGGAATCGAGTTGCGAGACAACGCCACTGGTACATGACCGCATTATCAAATGAATCCAGCCTAAAAGACTCTCGGGTCAGTTATACTCAAACACAATAATCGTTGCAGTCCACTTTTTCTCGTTCATGAGGCGGGAAGAGTCCCGCTGTTAGAGAACAGAATCCTCTTCAGGGCCGGGGCAAAAGGGCCTCATTAACGAGGCTTATTTAAGATTAATATGGCGGGCATTCGTTACAATTAGGATGACAGTTGACACACATTTGAGCGTGTCGAAATAAACCGAGGATATAGACTGTTTTTAAACAAGCTTTCATTTAACTTGCAACGTTGGAATGTTTGTAAGTTACTCGAGGTTTACATAAAAAATCGGAAACTATTGAATCTTGGGAAATAAGATTTGAGATTTAACATGAGCTTCACGGTGAAGGAAAACCTAGCGAGGAAACCTGCATAAACCTACGAAGCAATTCAATGGTTTGTGTGAAGTTCCCAATCCGCACTGGGCCCGCGTGAGGACTACTGCTCAAGCCCTCTCATTCTCAGAGGAGGCCTGTGCTCAGCAGTGGGACGTGTATAAGCTGGGATGATGATGAAATCTTGGGAACTTTAATGGTACAGGGTAAGAAAAACTACGTCTGAACATGAAACTACCGTGAGACTCACTCATATTAAATGACAGTACCTGGGCGACCAAGCTTTGCTCAGGCATAACTTGATAACAAGCGTTGAGATAACAAGCTAAATCGATTTTTCATCTCCGAGAACCCCTACATACAAGATTTCAACGAAATCGTTGGAGCCATTTCCGAGATCCCCGAAATATATATACAAGAACTAGCTTATGCCCGCTCCGCCCACAATAAAAAGTAGCCTATGTCACTCTCTGGCACATAAACTATCTCTATGCCAAAAATCATGTCGATCCGTCGCTCCGTTTCGACGTGAAAGACGGACAAACATACAAACACAAAAACTTTCGCATTTATAAAATTAGTATGGATTGCTCGTTTAAAGGTATGAGATTAGTAACGGATAACTCCCGTCACACGGAATCGAGTTTAGCCCGACATGTTTGGCCTAATTCGTAGCCCTTTTTCCTAGGAGCAACGTGAGTCGGCAATACGCGCACTGTTGTAGGTAGTCAGAGCAGAGAGACCAGAGCAGAGCGGTGGCGCGCAGTGCGCGCGTTGTCGCAGCCGCCGAGTCGCGTTCGCGTTGCTCCTAGGAAGAAGAACTACGAACTAGCCCCAAACATGTCGAGCTAAACTCGATTTAAGACTTGAGTTATCCGTTACAATATCATTTAATAACAACTACGAACATTCACTGCCAAGATCGGATTTTGTCAGTCACCGAGAGCACACCAGCGCCGCTCTCAGCAATAGGAAGTAGTCACTGGCCGAATACGGCCGGAGATTATTATTATTATTATTTTTCTTATTGCTAACAATATCTCTCATAGGAGGTAAAATATCGCACGGGCCTAAGCCAAGTGCTTTTTAAATAACGTTTAAACTATGACATGGATAAGAATTTACGTACTATGCGGCATGTATTGAGGATGACTGCTTTCTGTAAGAGTGTGTATGCGGATGGGTGTATGTCGAGAGCGCGGAGGCTAGCATGAAGTGTTTTTGGAATAACGCCTGTTGTGGAGAGAATGATCGGAACAGTCTTTACGTTATGAACCTGCCACTGTGTTTTAATCTCAACTGAAAGATCTGTGTACTTGGTAGTCTTGTCTGTATGTGTGGTAAGTAAGTTGTGGGTGTTACATATGGCAATATCTATGAGGGTTACTGATTTGTTATGTTTGTCTAATACTGTTATATCTGGTCTGTTGTAGTGTACTGTTTTGTCCGTTATAATAGTTCTATCCCAGTATATCCTGTAGCTGTCATTTTCTAGAACGGATTGTGGCTTGTATTTGTAGTATGGTTGTTTTTCGGAGATAAATTTGTGTTTAAAGGCTATGTACTGATGTATTATAGCAGCTACCTGATCATGTCTGTGTTTATAATCTGTTTGAGCTATGGACTTGCATGCGCCAGTGATATGTTGAATTGTTTCAGAGCTACTGTGGCAATGTCTACAAAAATCTGTCGTGGTGTTGGATCTGCGGATGATGTGTTTCTGGTAATTTTTGGTATCGATGACCTGGTCTTGAATTGCGATCATGAAGGCTTCAGTCTCAGGGAACAGCTCGCCCCGCAGCAGCCACGCGTTCGACGCTTTTTTGTCGACATGAGGTAGCTGCAGGTCGTGGCGATGCCTTCCATGGAGAGACTTCCGCTGCCAAGCTGTTATTTTGTCTTTGGTGTCTGTTATATTTTCGTTACGTTGTTGGTTCCTATCATGGAGGTTGAGTGGAGTGAGACGGGTGTCAGATTGTGTGACTATGGAGTGTAATGTGGAGTGTTGTGCACGATCGAAAAAGAACTTTCTTAGGCTAATTATCTGCTTATTGTGCAAGTTGGAAATATCTATGATACCTTTACCACCTTCCTCTCTTTGCAGCGTAACTCTTTGAATGCATGATCGTGGGTGATGTTTCCGATGGGCTGTCATTGTAGTGTTTATTTTGCGCTGCAGTTTTTGTAGGTCAGTCTTGGTCCAGCTGATAATTCCAAAGGAGTAGGTAAGTAAAGGTATCGCGTAGGTGTTAAGTGCTTTTGTAATGTTGCGTGAGTTTAGTTGTGATCGAAGGAGGGTGTTTAGTCTGTGGGTGAACTTTGTAATAATATCGGTTTTTGTTCGATTTTGATGAATTTCTCGTAATTGTTGAAACCCTAAATATTTGTATGAACTGTGTTGGTCTAAAGCTTCTATGATTTCACCTGTGTCTAGTGTGTAATTATTCTGTTCAACAACCCCTTGCTGGACTGAGAATGTTTTGCATTTATCTATACCGAATTCCATGTGAATATCATTTGAAAATGTTTGTGTGATGTCTGCTAGTTTCCTGAGTGAGTTTATGCTATTGCTATAAAGTTTAATGTCGTCCATGTACATGAGATGAGTAAGAGAAGAACTATTTTGTGTGTCAGGTTTTAGTGAGTATCCGCAGTTTGATCGGTTCAGCATGTTAGAGAGTGGGTTGAGAGCAAGACAGAACCATAGTGGGCTCAAAGCATCTCCCTGAAAAATGCCTCGTCTGACTGGTATTTCTTCAGTTTCAATTGTTACAGAGTTATTGATAAGTTTTAGTTTAGTTTTCCAGCCTGTCATCGTGTCTTGTAAGAATGTGATTAGTGTAGGGTGAATTTTGTAATGGTGTAAGACATGTAGTAACCAGCTATGTGGTACTGAATCGAAAGCTTTTTTGTAATCTATATACATGGTACTAATATCGTGTTTGTTTTTGATGGCTAGTTTCATTACAACGGAGTCAATAATCAGCTGCTCTTTGCAGCCTTGGCTATGTTTTCGGCATCCTTTTTGTTCTTCTGACATAATATTGTTTTGTGATATGTGATTGTAGATGAGGTCAGAGATACATGAAGTTAAAATTTTGTATATAGTCTGTAAACAAGTTATAGGTCGGTAGTTAGCAGGATTGCTGTAATCAGAATTTTTAGGAATCATAAAGGTTAGTCCTTCCGTAATATACGACGGCATTGATTGTGGCGTTTCTATAAATGTATTTAAATGATTATGTAACAGCGGATGTAGAATAGTCAATTTTTTGTACCAGTAATTATGTATTTTATCAGACCCTGGTGATTTCCAGTTGTGTGTTTTTTTAATCACTTGAATAAATGTATCTATTGGAATATGTTGGAATTGCATTTGAGGAATGTCACTTAGTGTCTGCAAGTCTTCTTTTATCCAATCTGCATTCCGATTGTGTTCTAGGGTATTACCCCATATATTTGACCAGTATTGATGTAAATTTTCGGGAGACAGGGTGCAATTTGATGAACTGTTATGTGTGTTTTGTGTATTTGATGTGAGATGTCTGTAAAACTGTTTTTCGCTATTAATGAATTGAATGTTTTGTTTTTTACGTTTTGTGCAATTAATATATCGTTTAAGGCGACTAGAAGCTGTATTGAGTTTCTGTTTGAGTGTGTCTATAAACTGTTCATCGGTAGTGTTTTCTTCTTCGTGTCGTGAATGAATTTTATATCTATCTTTTATTTTTTGAATATGCCAAGTCAGTCTCCTACTTTCATTACCGCGTATGTATTGTGTCATCCTACTTAGATCCTTTCTAAGCTGATTAATCTTGTTTTCTAATCTTTTTTGCCAACGCGGTACAGCATATTCTTTTCGGGGTACAGCCTGTCCTATATCTTTTATTTTGGATCCATTGCATACACTTGCAGTGTATGCAGCACAATAAACTACTGCATGTATTTTAGAGAAATCGTCGTCTGGTTTTATGTAGTCGGGAAGGATGATACTGTTTATGTAATCTACTATATGTCGGAATCGTTTTGAAGTTTTTTGTTTTGGTATATATGGACGAGTAGTTGGATTACTGTCTCTGTATTTTTCATAAGCTATTTTAAACGTCTCTGATATTTGTATTTCAACAGTGGGATTTGGCTGTCTATGGGCAGGTGTGATTGATGTTGTACTATTAGGTTCTGAGGTTAATATATCATCGGTAAGCTGTTGCCGGTGGTTTGTAATATGTTGTGTAGTCTGTGCGTCGGAAGTGTGAACTATTGGAGTTTGAGAGTTAAGACAAGATAGTGTTTGCTGAACTTCATTTCGAATTTCGTGTAGTCTTTGTTCACTTATGTATCGGTTTTTGACGATAGCTCGTCTTTGATCGGCAATGCGTTGTTCGGAAACATTTGATAACTCCGGGAATTCCTGTGTGATAATATTGTGTAATTGTGGGCGATAGGCTGACGTGTTAGATTCAAGATTAGTTATTCTGTAATATGTTCTCATTATTGCTTCATTAATATCATCTGTCCATCTTCTTCTTGTTGTCTGCGTTCTCTGCATGAGTGTGTGTGGGAAATTATTGACAGTATGAGGTGTTTTAGTTGTGTGATTATTTTGTATATCTGCTAGTAGTTCAGCTTTTATCGCTTCTCTTTCGTCATCGGTCAGTAGTTTGTTGCTAATGATAGCTCGGCGTTGAGCTCCTACGTTGGCTTTCGTAACATTTATTTCCGGGAACCTTTGAATAAATTGGGAATACAGTGAATCTAAGTATACTCGTGTTTTTCTTTCCATGTCAGTAATTACCAGATATGTGCGCCAAATGAACTTATTCATTTCTGTTGTCCACTTATTTCTCGCGCTTTTTTTGCCTGTGGTGGGCGCGGGCTTAGCGGCTAATGCCTCCCGCGCAACATCCACTGACATTGACGAATTTGATGAAAATGATGACTCTAATTGGGTTTCAAAAGGGTGCGGTGATGAGTTGGGTGATGGGAACAAACTATGGGTAGATGAAATTGGTGATGATGAACGTGGGGTGATTTGTGCCATCTGGGCTACAACAGCCTTAAGTACTGGCGTCGCGCTAGTCGGTCGCGCTGTTTCGGTTCGCGGTACGTTGCTCCCCCCAGAATACGCGGAGCGGCCCGAGCTGCGTGTGACGCGGCGCTCGGGGCGGGATTCTCCAGCATCGTCTCCTCTGCTGGTACCCGCCTGGGGTACTCTTTTTCTATTTGGTCCCGCTTCCATACTTACTTACGTCACTATTGCTCCGTTAGTCATTGGTTAGTTATAAGCTATATAAATAGCTGCCAATGTCCGCCCCTCACGTGATCACAGGTGTTCGGATCGGACGTGGAGTTAGGTTTGTGAGGGGCTTATTATTATTATTATTATTAAGCTATGGTATTTACGGTAAATGGGATTCGCCCTGTATAGAAAAAGTAATGTATTTGGTTTGTTTAGGGGTTTGGTTTCACCATCCATTGATTAGTGGTTGACCGACGTTTGTGCAGAAAGCTCATGTCACTTTAACTCTCGTGAGACATATTAATTCACGATTAAGCCAGAAACAGTCGGACAATTTGAAAAAGATCTTCCGGAATGATCGAAACTAGTCGGACCGTTCGTTGAACCGTTGAACGTGAGCTGACCGCTTAATTTAGTAATTTTTCCGTCGCCGTAAAGCTCGAGATAATTTCAAATGTAATTTCGCATATAAATTCCGAAAAACTCAGAATCGCGAGCTCGGGTGTTGAACCCAGGATTCTTTGCTTGAGATGCCATAGGTCTCACAAGGCTACCAGAGCTTAAAATAAAGGTTTAACAGAAAATCCTTGAGCCTGCAAAACAATAGCACCCTGTGCTGTAATATAAGGTTATGGGTGTGGTAGTAACGGTAGTGCGATTGAGATAGGAAAGTAAGAGTACACGAGCACTAGCCGCCTACCGTTATCAGGGCGTCTTTGTTGCACATGCACTTGTGCAGTTATTGATAATTAATTAAAACATTACATGGCCACGTGTGGTGTCAGGTTAGAATAACACCTCTCAATTTCTGTCCTGGATCCGTATGAGGCGACTGAGGATATAGTTAAGGTATACCGTAGGCGACAGGCTATCAACCTGTCACTATTGTATTTTTTTTGTCATACTTTAAACCTAAAATTGCTAAAAGTGGCTCCGAAGCGGTAACGTTACGCTGTGCCACTTTTGCAATTTTAGGTTTAAAGTTGTCATGTTTGTACGTGACTGTGCCTGTGTGTATACCTTAAAATACTAGACCTTAGTCGCGGTTTAGAATGCGTAAATCACAGATACAGCAGTATAATTAAAATTCTGGGATTTTTCTTAATTTCCTCCTGGAGTTGTTTTAGCGTGATGGACTGACAAACAAAAACACACACTCACAAAGTTCATCATTTATATAATAAAGATAGACCGTTAGTGCCATCACGAAGACGCGTGATTTTACGAATTACGCCGTATTAATTACACTCTAATCGTATAATGCACTCTGTCAAAATATAGTAGAATACGTATATATATACCTAGAAGAACTATGCAATTTTTTGGAATTAATACTACTTTCTTAGCGCCCTTAAGACACAATGTAGTAACTGTATCTTGACTAGTTATTATGTGAAAGCGTAGAAATAACACTGTAGATCTATTTGCAATAATGGTTAAACAGAAAAGCTGAAAAACCCCCGACATGAAAATGTAATTTTTGAAAGTTCAATGTCTCAAAAAGGGCTCAACCGATTTTATCAAACATGGCTAGGAAGCAATAATAAACTCGCTTTCACGTAAAAAAATCCGCATTGAAATCGGTCTATCTGTTTGAGAGCTACGATAACAATATCAACCAGCGTAAAATAAATGGAATTTCTTAATTTTGAATCTGGAACGTTCAAATCACGTGGAACCTCAGCGTGACACTTCTGTCATGCATGAGACAGACAATCCATCACCCGTGTTAACAGGTTTACCAACATTTCAAAACAGCCGCGCCAACTCTTATCACAAAACGACAGAGCACAAAATCGCTCATATGGGTTATTGCTTAAAAAATGTGGATGAATATGTTACCACGATACATTTACACGCTATCACAGCTTTATGCCACTGAGAATAAAGTTAAATTTAGTTTGATTCAAGTTGTTTTAAGTTAGTTCTGCGTATGCGGATTTTTTACGTCACACGCTTGGGGTTGCCAGTACGGAAAATTGAGATATAACTTTATTTTTTAAGAATGTGATTGACGATTTAAGTGTGTTGGGGGTGTAAATAGCTGAGAGCTTATCTCGTTTGGGCATTTATGAATAATAAAATAAAATATGGCAAGGATTTTGACGATATTTCATTAAAAGAGCAGATTTACAGCGAGTACTGGAGTGATAAAGTGTGGAGATGCTTAAATGTTATGGATTCTACTGTATCAGTAGTATTGTATGAGCGGAAGGTTGAGGGAAGTTATTACTTAGTATTTGTTATAGGGACCTTGACTGTTGGCATCTCGGAGAGGCGGTGAGTTTAGTTCTTCTGTGAAGCTTATTTGCGCGATTGAATTCTTTTTGTTTGATTGTGGAATCAACATCCGTCAGTAGTTTTCCTGACAACTATGGCATCGGGGCTTTCGAGAAAAGGGCTTATACTTTCTTAAAAAGCCGGCAACGGACCAATGACTCGAGTTGATTAGTTGGTACTCTTGGACGGTGGTGATCATTTCCCATCAGATGACCCGCTTGCTCGTTTGCCTCCCTATCATGATAAAAAAAAGAAATACGCAGAAAAACTAGAATTACCGATACAGCAACTCACATAGCCAAATTTCGTCGAACTCATTGGAGTTATTTCCAAGATCTTCAATATATATAAATAAATGATTATAATACATTATGAGTTTATTTTACTCATTCATTCATTTATGAAATGAAATATATTTAATCATATACTTACCCAAGCCTTGAGAGCAAACATTCGTATTTTTCATACAAATATCTGTCCTAACAAAAGTCTACGAAGCTTGACGTCCAGGGTTCAATACTCGGTTCAATACATGTCAGGTTCTCTAACAGTGGTTAGAAAAAAAAAACAGTGGGGCTATTCTCGTATTTCAGCAGACGATGATATATGTTACTTTTTTTGTATAAGTTAAGTTGAACACAAAACCACAGATTCGAACAAATTAAAAAAAAAACTTTATTATGAAAAAGTAAAAGGTAAATTAAAATGCTCTACATATTTACTCTTGTCCATTTTTAACCCCCGACGCGAAAAGAGGGGTGTTATAAGTTGGACCGCTATGTGTGTCTGTCTGTGGCACCGTAGCTCTTAAACGGGTGAACAGATTTGAATGCGGTTTTTTTTTATTTGAAAGCTGGTTTTCTAGCGATGGATCTTAGACATGTTTTATCAAAATCGGTTCAGCCGTTTCAAGATCATCAGCTCTTTTGTTCGCTGTGGTAGGAATCTTAGACGCATAATGGGTATTTACTTTACTTTCAAACATATTTGGGACCTAAAATTTGAAACACTCATGTATGCAAGATTATGGAATTCTCGGCCTGATGCTGCAGCCAGGATATCCAGAACACTAGTAGGTACACTCTTGATAAAACTGTAGCAGATATATCGTATTTGGATTCGTTTTGATGAGTATTTGATTCTACATACAGTGCAATAATGGTATCCAGCACACTAGTACACTCTGTAAAAAATAATAGCACATTATGTCGTGTTTGGATTCGTTTTGATCATTAATTGATTCTACATACAATGCAGTGGTGGCAACACGACGAGCTGATGCTGCAGCCGGGATATCCAACAAACCAGTATTCTCTTGAAAAAATAATAAAAGGTATATTAAAGGTGAGCATGATTGATACTTTAAAAACTACAACATAGTACTTTAGTTTCCTGTTAACCTTAGCGGTCCCCCGATACCGACGACGCTTAGATAAAAAAATATTACTAGGTACTTATACTAAATTAACTTAGGCTAATTTTGCGGGAAATCAGCATAGGCCCCGCGGGATAGGGATAAACGAATTCTTTGCAGATCAAGTCGCGGGCAACAGTTAGGTAGTGCGTAATTATTTTTTACTTTTTAGTTGTCTTTTTTGGCGGCGTTTTTTTTATTTTTGCTGGCGTTTTTTGGTGTCGGGGGTTTTTTATATTAGCGTAAACTTTCCATACTTGGGTTAGTGTTACGTTTCTTTATTTGTTAGATACCTGATAGATATATAAAACTAAACACATGTAGGTACTTTTATAGACTTACCATTAGTAACCGACATACTAAATTATTTCTCATGTTTGTTTAATACAAATTAATTATTTTTGAAAAAAATATACCGATACTGATTATATTATCCTGATGCTTTGCACTGTAATTATGTCAACAGCTAGCTACATTACATTATTTAATCACTTCCGAATTACTATCACTAGTACCTATCTTAAAATTTTAGTAAGAAGGTAAGTGCTAAACACGTAATATAGTCGTACTACATTGACCAAGAGCTGTGGGAATTATAACCTAAGCCCTTTCATACTGAGACGAAGCCTGAGCCCTGCAGTGGGATATTTATAGGTCAGAGAGGATGCTGATGTACCCATATTGCGTAGTGTTGGTATATACTATACAAACATACTAATTTAGTAAGCAGGCAAACAAAAATGTTGCATGTAGACATACGTCATATCGAAATAAAACAGAAACAAAAGAAAATGACAGACCTTTCTCGAAGCAAATCCGATAGAATCTATAACCTCCACACTTCTTGTATTGATTAAAAAAGCAACATAAATTAGCGAATCCGAGGGGAGGCGAGGGAGAGTTGTTGTCAAAAAACTTTTATAAGTGTTTATGTGTACGTGTGCCCCCGCCTCCCCTATCCGGCGTCCGCTGACACCCTTTCGCGTATACCCACATTCGTATAAAACACGGCACCGCGAGGGGAGGGGCGGGTCAAAGAGTGCTGATTATGTAGAAAAAAATTGATGGTAATTGATTAATTACATTAATTATTTTTAGAATGAATTCAGATTCAAAATTAAGAAAACGAGTAAGTATTTGTGTTTTGATGTAAGAGTTAAATCTGTGTATGACATTTCTTCGAATTTTTTTTTCACTTGTTTGTTCTAAAAATATTTGAAGCATTCGAAGTTACTTTTAGAGTTAATTAAACTAATGGATGTTGTGTTAAAATTGTTTTGAAAGATTTCTTTACATACAAAGAAAACCCTTTTTTGACATTTGTTTTATATTTTTAGTATACGTAACCAATTGGTTATTTCAATTAAAATTTTCCCAGTTTGGCATTTATGTAAATGTAAATTTTACTATAATTAAACTAAACTTAACCAATAAATAGTTTTAAAACGCTCTTACATAATAATATAACCATAGCCTTCGTACTCGTTCTAAATTACTCGACAAAAACAATCTAAGACGACATCCGCGAACCGAAAACCTCTTTCCCCAGCCGCAGTACGCTGACATACAAGTACATGTAAATTAAACACCACCGCACACAGACACTCACACAAATAAAAACGTAAAGAAACACTGCGGAGAGGAAGAATGTATTAAGAAAGCGGGAGCGAGACGAGCTTCTAATTAACGCCGCGCGCGCGAGCGGGACGGCAACAATCGACACGCTAATTAAGAATACAAGAAGAAAGACGTTTTATGTACCACGAAAAATGTCTTAGTGTGCGCGCGCTACGTATGTGTTGACGATTTTCCGTTTATAAACGCGTATGTATAGGTGTTGTGTTATTAACTCATTATGTGAAGAGTTAGCCAGTATATAGCGCTTTATTTACTTACTGGTTAATTGAAAGCGGTTCTGATAAGAGCTTGGCAAAGACAGCGGTATCGAGTCGTTTTCCGTTCGATTCAGACTTAATAAGTTATGTTGAGTTTTTATGACATTTTCGACTTTTGCGGTCTCGTTTGTTGAAAGTTTCGGGGCGGTTTTGTTGAGTTACTTATTATTTAATAATAAGAGGTGAGGCATTTCGTGGCTATGGTTCAAGTTATAAATAGGTATGCATTTATTGTGATAGAGTTATGAATAGCTACATGGTGTTTTACTCTTAGATAGTTCGGATGGATTCTAACTCAATATTGTATAGTTCGTCATACTCGTACATAAGTCCCACTGAGATCCCACTACATAATTATTATAAATGCGAAAGTTTCTAAGTCTGTTTATTTGTTCGTTGGTTACCTCTTCAAACCGCTCTTTAAACCGCTGAACTGGTTTAGATGGAATTCGGTATACATATAGTTTGAGTTCCGGGAAGGATGTGGGATAAGTTTTATCCCGGAAAATTGTGTAGTTCCCGCGGGATAGTGATAAACGAGTTCTACGCGGACGGAGTTGCGGGCAATAGCTAGTTGTTATCATAAATTATAAGTAGATGTTTATGAATTAGATAATGTTCTCGGATAAAATACTTACAGTATATAATTACGTAATTTAACTTCCAAGCTGTTTTAGCGTGAAGGAGTAATAGAACACAAGCACGCACGCTTTTACGAATTTTCGCATTGATAATATCAGTACGATTTTTTATGTAGCCGGTATATGTCCCACTGCTGGGCAAAGGCCTCCCCTTTCCTCCTCCACTCTTCTTTATCCTGAGCATGCACCTGCCAATTCAGCTTAAGTGCGCTCAGGTCGTCCCGCCATCTCCTCTTGGGGCCTCTGCTCTTTTGGCCATGCCTCGGATCCCTTTCGGTAACGATTCGTGCCCATCGGTTTGAATGCATGCGGCAGACATGTCCGGCCCAGTCCCACTTCAGCTTAGCTATCTGAAAACCCACATCTGTAATACGAGTTTTGGAGGTTCGATCAGTCCTTTGAATACCCAGAATACTGCGGTCCATTGCAAACAGTACACAAAGTAGGTATTATTTCATCTCACCTCATTAAAACTCTCATTAGAAAAGAATATAACCCTACCCGGTCGGCATTTATTTAAGACCCAGGCTTAATTTATTTAAATACTAGAGTTTAGTCTGGCAATCTCCAAACGACCTACAAAAACGATTTAGAACGTCGCGTTATTAACCCCTGACGTAAAAAGAGGGGTGTTATAGTTGTAAGCTTAACGTCAATGTCTGTCTGTATGTTTGTGACATCCTAGCTATCGCTTTAAAACAAACAAAAATCATATATGTAGAGTCAAAATTTCTAGGAGCGTCAGAAAATGATTTATTAAAAACTACATCTGGAGCATAGCGTTGTACGGAGGCGAGACGTGGACCTTAACTCAGCGAGACAGAGAGAGATTGAACGTATTTGAAATGTGGTGTTGGAGGCGGATTTAAGCTATAAGCTGGATGGAAAGAAGAACAAACGAAGAGGTGCTAAATTTGGTAGGCGAGAGGAGACTGCTGTTGAGAACGATACAGAATAGAAGAGGGTTTATGCTGGGGTACCTGATACGACGAGATAGTTACATAAGAACAATAATTGAAGGGAAAATAGAGGGCAAAAGAGGCAAAGGAAGACCAAAAACGTGCGTTTATGGATCAAGCCAAAGAGAAGGTTAATGTAATGTCGTATCAGGAGCTCAAAGCATTGGCAGAGAGGCGTACAGAATGGCGATTACTCCACCGACAAGAGCTAGACTCTTAAATATATAATGATGATATGCTATCGATTTGGATCTAGTTTTCTACGTCAGAGCGAGTTTGTTTGCGGTGATTTTTGAATATATTTGATAAAAATCGGTTCAACCGTTTGAATATTGAAATTTGATGATTGAAACTTTTCTAAGATGGTTAAATTGTCTATTAGATTTACGTAACCGTTATGGCCTAAAAAAAGATGGGGAAAAATATAACAAATATTTTAAACTCTGCATGCGATAAAAAACTAATAAATAAAAACAACTATAGTATCTACAACAAATAAGTAGATCATTTGATCATTTGTTGGTATATTATAACAACTCTATTTTTTACATTTTGAGTTTTGTGTTGTTTTATGAACAATACTTAACCACTTATTACGGATGAATTTACTGATGATTACATAAGTAAAGATACGTCAGTATACCCATAAAGCAACCGAAAAATAAACTCCGAACGCAGTATCAACACATACGCACATACATACACGCTTTGTCCCTTTTTCACCCGTTATGAAAAGCATACGGTAATCATTTTCTTCGAAATCAATCACCTCTCGATAAAAATACAGGCTGATTTATAAATCGTATAAATTTTAGGGACACAAATAGCCCATATTTCAAGGTCTCGGTCAACGTAGGGCCGGTGACTGGGCAACAAGTACCCTCCCCTAATTCGCTGAGGACTCGGCTATAACGTAGCGTTATAATGTTTTGTTTTTTAAAGTTTTTAATAATAAAGTATACTTTATCTACATTTAGACTTGGGTGAATTGTATATAGTTAGGTTATTTTTAGAATAGTTTTTACTTTAATTGTACCATAACAATAATGCGTTTGTTTAAATAAATTATTAACTCTACATTTTAAAGCAGCTTTTGTGACAGTTCAAGGAAAATACAAACTGAGACATGGATGCACAGAAAAACCAGAAAAAGAGACCAGCACTGGGAATCGAACCCAGGTCCTCAGCAATCCGTGCTGCGTGCTATAACCCCTACACCACTGCTGGACAGGAATCTAGACACGAATTTTTCCTATGCATACATATCTCAGGTGCTTATTTCTACTATGCTACTTAAGCAGCAGCACTAGCGACATCGACAGACGTCACACTCTTTCGGAACTAACCGCTCACCCAGACAACAAACAACAAGTCTTTTTCTGGTTTTTCTGTGCATCCATGTCTCAGTTTGTATTTTCGATATGGTTTCACGGGATACCCGTAAAAGTAACGAATTTGGAGTTGAAATAAAAAATACAAAAAGACTCGAAAAAAAACAATCATAGTTCAAGGAAGTATGAATTAAATAGTTATCTAAATTTTGCATGCACACACTAAAGTAAGCATTTAAGATGGAACTGTCAAAAGCTATACAGTCGATCATTATTATCACTATATTGACCGCCCCGTTTACACGTCTCACAGCTCACAGCTTATCCTACGAAACAATGGTCTATAGCGATGGAAAACTTGTTTACTAACTATAAGCAGCTGTTAATTTTTCTCAGATCTATCTTAAATTTGTAAGTTAGAAAGTAGGTATTCGACTTTATACGTTATGTTAAAATATTTTTTTTTTGTTGAAAATATAATTAAAATGGAATTTTGTGGTGTTCTTCAATTAATTGTAATTGCATCGTCAACGAATATTTGTACTCAATTCCAAGCAATGTCACCATTAGAAGTGGATAAAACTAGTCTTGCAATATTTAAAACGGAAATCTGATTTAGAATATGCAAGTATTAAAAATCACACGAAACCCTTATTTCCTCTGCGCATGACGAATTAAAGAACAGAACACGGTTAGAATATCTTATTTAAATGTTCTTTTCTAAAACGAAGCAATCGCCCCTCGAATTAAAAAAGTTCATAAGCAAAATCGATGACGACGCGATTAATTCCCAACTTTCCCCTCACGCATGCTAACTAAGGCACGTATGCATGTTCACTAGCCGAGACAAAAAATTAACGGCAGGCACAATCGGAAAGGGAGCACCCTGTAAAAATAGCTGTGGAAATACGATGTTTTTAATGACATTTAAAAAATAAATGTTTTTGTTTCGGTTCATGTGGTGTTTTTAACATTTTTAAAGGCAATTTTAGTTAGCTACATTTGTTATTTTACAAATAACTATTATCAATGATGCTTCCTGTATTTTTAATATGTTAAACTACTGGTTACTGGATTTCATTCTCAGTTAAAATATTTATAATGCAAGTGATATTTTGTTCATTTTGTACCAATTTTTTAGTCGAAATACGCAAACGTTTTTGAAAGGTTCAAATAAATGAAATATTTTGTAAAATAATTATTTTATCTATTTAGGTAAATTAGATCCATAATGAATCAGTTTTAAAATTAATTAGAAAGCCGTTTTTTTTTTTTTTCAAATAGGTAGACTAATCAAGCTTCGCATACATCTACCAACAACTTAATCGATAACGCAAAACAAAAGAGTAACCCTCCGAAATGCTAAAATCGATGCGAAGAAGTGTCATTAAAGAACCCCCGAAAAATTAAACCCCTGTTTGTGCACGCACACTCGCGCAATGCACACATGTAGGAGGTTAATGAACTATTCATTGGCGATGAGTGCGATTTTTTATCTTTTTTAGAGATGCTTTTTTTATAAACTGAAAATAGAAAGTGTTCTTCTAATTATTGAGTGCCAGTTATATTTCATAA
This sequence comes from Choristoneura fumiferana, assembly GCF_025370935.1. NCBI lineage: Eukaryota > Metazoa > Arthropoda > Insecta > Lepidoptera > Tortricidae > Choristoneura > Choristoneura fumiferana. The sequence goes on from NC_133494.1 coordinate 13,982,654, forward strand.
TATCTCGATAGCCCTGTATCTATTTACGTTTAATTATAAATTACTGGGTCCGTAAATTTTGCAGCAGTTCTGTGATTAGTATGTACTCGCAAGAACGTAGTACACGGCTTTAATATTAATAAGTTTTTTAGTGATTAAAACTAAATGCCTGGACTACCCACTTACCCGCACTGATCACTAATTAATACGTGAATAATTTTGTTGTAGTGTTGCCAAATCGGATATAGCTATTTATTTCTATGGTTAATAATGAACAGTTTTACATGGACACCTCTGAGTTTTTCGAAATTCATGTGCGGAATTACATTTGAAATTTACCACGAGCTTTGCGGTGAAGGAAAACATCGTGAGGAAACCTGCACAAACCTGCGAAGCAATTCAATGGTGTGTGTGAAGTTCCCAATCAGCACTGGGCCCGCGTGGGAACTATGGCCCAAGCCCTCTTGTTCTGAGAGGAGGCCTGTGCCCAGCAGTGGGACGTATATAGGCTGGGATGATGGGATGACATGGACAAGACCAAAAACAATATTAAATCATCAGAAAAGAAACGGAAGTGACGCCAGTGAAGTTGCTTAGACTGTCGTAGCGAGTGACTATTTATATGTTGACATTAACACTTTGTTCAACTTAAAATTAACAAACAAAACCTGACCTAATTTCACATTAACGAAAACCAACTAAATTTTACTGTCACAACAAGGAAACGACTCCAAACATAACCAAACCCCTTTAATGCTGGCTGGTTATTTACCACTTTACGGTACATAAACGACTTTATGAAAAATAAATACATTTCACGCATATTTTACTGGCCAATTAAAGTTAACGAAATCGCTATCGACCGTTTTTATTGGCCGTTAAAGACACGCGATGTTGGGATGCGAATTTCGGGTACTATTCGAAAATGGAATTCGGAATTTGAAAATTTTCGTAAGCCGTGTTATTCGAGCATTATAGGGATGGACCATGAACTAAAAACTCAGACACGATGACCTCTTGATACTTGCAGTGATAGCTTTTATCGAGCTATTTTATAGAGAGAGAATACCAAAAAGTTTTTTTTTTCTAACGGAGGTTTGTGTATTGGAACAGGCACAAGAAACATTATAAAATCACTGACTATGGTGTCAGTTTTTAAAACGACATTTACGTTTGAATTACTGAAAAACCAATTGCGGCTCTAGCGGCTCGTTCTGAAAGCAATAGCAACTGAGTTGATATTTTAACACTTTTATCTATCGTGAACGCGTTCGAAATAGTTGTTACTATAAGAAATTTTTCCAAAACATTGCATATTTCTGCAAACAAACATTTAACACGATGCTCACAAGTGGAAGAAAAATATGAACATAACTATATTTTTTGATAAAAACTGACGTGCTGTTTAAAGGGGTGAAGTATGTAAATGGTTGTTGATTAACTTTTTCAATGTTACCAAAAAACTGTTATTTTGTATAGTCGACCAAGAAAGTGCTTTACCAATTTTTATGACAGTTCTTACTTCAGAAATATAACCATAAGGCTGATTGTCATATTGACTTGTGACTGAAAATAGGCTTTACCATTTTAAGTGCTACAAGTTACATTAAACCTTAGGGTGGTAAACTAATTTCTTGGTCGACTATACATCATGTTGCTGTGTTATATTCATTCACCAGTTCACAGATAATCTTATCATTACAACAACAACCTTTAGTTATTAATAACGATATTGCAACTGTTATAATCGCACACAAAAATTACACTCCAATAAGCAAGAAAAACAAAACACTGTTAAAACGTACGCAAAAATTACCCTCCAATAAACAACGCACACACACACGCATACGGGGCAAAGCGGCGATGAGTTTTAAAGTTTTTAAGGGTTTGCCGAAGATTGCGTGGCTTGATTACCACCCTCGCGGGCGAAAACACGCTGCCCTCCCTTTTTTAAGGAGGGAAAATTAAAAGTGTCGAGTGTGAACGATACGTTTTGATACTTTAAGACGCGAGGTTTTCGTTTTTAGTGATTTAGCTTGTGCAGTTTTTTCTGTACACGGTGAAATGAACGTAAATTAAAGGCTTGTATAATAATATAAATTGTTTGTTTATGCAAGTTAATGAATTGATGAAATGCAGTGTTAACGTAAATGTTAATGTGAAAAATTGTCGTTATGGCCTTTAGTGGTGTTGATATAGTTATATTACAAAAAGATAGATTTCAGACTTATAACATTATTCACGACGTTCGTTATGATCAGTTAACAAAGACTTCTGTGCGTAGGCGTAAAGTGAGAAACAAAATAAAAGTTTAAAATTTAAAGAGTGGTATATTAGTCTTACTTAAATAAATAAATATCACGGGATAATTTATATCAATTGACTTAGTCCGCAAAGCTTCTGTTATGTGTCCTTGGCAACGATAAATATACTTAAGTAAATAGATAGACACATGTGTAAATCCATATTAAACATCCAAGATTCGAGAAAAAGCGTTCATATTTTTATGCCTGATGGTGGGTCGAACTCGGGACCTGCTTTTTAGGTTTCAGGTGTAGCTTTCTAACCCGTAGGCTATTCCATCGACATACAATATAATTATAATAAACTATATTCTCCCATTAAGACTAGTGTTCACTTTTTTCTTATTTCAATCTTCTTTTCAGTAAGTTTTTTTTATTTTTTTTATTCGACTGGATGGCAAACGAGCAAGTGGGTCTCCTATTGGTAAGAGATCAACACCGCCCATAAACATCTGCAACACCAGGGGTATTGCAGATGCGCTGCCAACCTAGAGGCCTAAGATGGGATACCTCAAGTGCCAGTAATTTCACCGGCTGTCTTACTCTCCACGCCGAAACACAACAGTGCAAGCACTGCTACTTCACGGCAGGATTAGCGAGTTTTAATAAAATTTAAGTTGAGCATACATTTTGACTATTTTACTACTTAGAAATAACAAAATATTTAATTATTCACACTTTTTATGAATGCTAAAAGTACCAAGTCATGCGAATCACGGTATATCCCAAACGACATGTGCGCTGGGAAGGACACCGCGCCCGCTCGTTCATTTATGAACGATTGTAATTTACTGCTGTACTATATATAGGACTTTATATGTGTACTTTAGCTAGGCCTGTGAGTAATTGTATTAAAAATGAAGATGATATTTATTTGGGTTATAAATTCTGGAGCGTTATGTGAAAGATTAAATGAAGTGATTTTTGTCATAGGACTTTATTTAGAGCACATTATAAGTGACGCTAAACAGAATTTTCAGAAACGTTGTTCTTTTTTGTTCTAAAGTACCTAAGTACTTACTTTTAGAGCTCGGTTAAGCCCTAGATAATAAAGATTTAAGTTTAATAAAAAAAACTGTTTGATAATAGATGATAATGATAACATTTTAATTAATCCTAAATTTTAAGTTTCGAATTTCTACTAAAACCTAAAATTAAACTAGTACAGGCTTAAATAATTTTGCATTGCAAAATTAGTGCGCTGCCAACAAAAATCCAATATGGCACCCTCCGAAATTAAAAACAAAACGCGACATAAAGCCGCGTACACATCTATAGCTTCACCTAATTATCGGCGCGGAGGGACTTTGCATAAGAAAGTATTGCTGCGTTACGACGCGTGTCGCGCCCCCTAGCCGAGATAAAAAATCTTCCATTTCCTTAATTCGTTTATCGGGGCCTGGTGAGGCTTTGTCTCGATCGATGCCAAATGAGCGGCGGACGTGAGCCGCGTGTGTACGCCGCTTAACGTGACGGTTGGATTTTGAATTTGGAACGCGTCTTCCTTTTTCATCACTTTTTTTTCGGGTGAAACTGGCGACTTACACAGATTTCCTTTGATGCGTTTTGAGGATCAAGTGAAAGTGTAATATTAATAATCTCCAGATTAAAGTAACGGCTGTCGCTGAAGTAGGTTCGATGAAAACACTGATTACCTTTTAGAAACCTAAACGGGTTATTGTAATTGGATATTAATTGAAATTAAACTTTAGTGTCACAAGTCACAACACATACGGTTTTTTAACTGTAGAGAATTTTCGGAATGAAATTACCTCAATACCAAATAGATGTAGAACGAAGAACTCAATTTTTGCGTACCCGCGAGAACTATACAATTTTCAGGAATAAAAACTATGCTATGTTATTTTCAGGATCTGAAACTATCTCTATACCAAAATTGATCACAATAAAATTTGGAATAGGTACTTTAAGCGTTGAAAGTGTAACAAACAAACATTCGCTTTCGTATTAATAATTTTAGTAAGAATTAGGCATGCTGCCTGGGAAGCTTTTAAACTTAACCTAACCTTATAACTTTACGTTCACAAGAAAGACAAAATTTGTGTTTTATTCTGTGTATTCAATATCGATCATGACTAGGCAAACAATTTCCAAATGAGCATGTTAAATTTGAAAAAAAAAACTGAAATCATTTAATATCACTGCATACAAACAAACAAACTAACTTTTCCGACTTAAACTAGCGTTTGGGTAGTTTCGTAAAACTTTGAAAAACACCACACAGAAAACTGTCTACTAAAAAACAACCACAACTAACATCAAAGTCGGCAAACACATTAAACATTCGACATTACCAAACTTGAGCAATCAAACCCACCCCAAAAACCGAACAAATGTCAATAAATTAAACCCCCGTACACACGTTATAACTTGGTAATTATGAAACGCATTAATCACGTTCGGAACAAGTTGCGTTAACGAATCGCGTTGACAAACGGCGGCGCGGCATGCGCGAGTGGGTGCTAGGCCTTATGTTAAATTCGAATTTTGAGAATTTGATTCGATAAGGCTGGTTTCTACTAGTGTTCAATGGTTTGGCGTAGTGTGATGTAAAATAGTGTGCTTTTAAAAGGACATTTTGCTAAATTAATTTTGAGATTAGCAACTAATATGAAGTTAATGGAAGGTTGTATAGATTTGTATAGAGATTCTGTACCTGTGTGATATATAATTACCTAAGTATAAAATTACAGGATTTCGGTGTTCATGAAAAAATATTCAACACACAATAAAGAAGATCAAAATTGCACCACATGCCTGCTAAAGTTTACCTATGAACCTTTTTGATATATTTTTGTAGAAAAAGCAAGACACGCATAATATATTTCGAACATTATTTTCTCATATGCCAATAAACGTTTTCTCTACCAATAGTAGTAAATACTACGTCCTAATATTGCTATCATGGCTGAATGGCTTATAATGAGCTCAGTCGTACTTATATAGCCTGAGAAATATACTTGAGTTCCGATTGGATGTAGGATGTTTATTGCTTTCAAACATGCAGCGAAAGTGGATACTTGTCTGTTAAAGTTATGTACTGATTCAGGCTTTTTCGTAAATCAATCAGGCTTTTAAACTATTTCTAAAGCTGAAGATGTTGTTAACAAAACCACAACGCAATAATGCATTTGTATTTGTAAAATAGTCGCGTCCTTTTAATAGGTCACTCAAACCAATGTCATGTAACCTAGTCTAAAAAAATCACAGTAAATATCATTGTGACCAAAAACACATACATGTGACACATAGTGAGTAAAAAGTCTTGGTGGCCTAGTGGTTTGACCTATCGCCTCTCAAACAGAGGGTCGTGGGTTCAAACCCCGGCTCGCACCTCTGAGTTTTTCGAAATTCATGTGCGGATTAACATTTGAAATTTACCACGAGCTTTGCGGTGAAGGAAAACATCGTGAGGAAACCTGCACAAACCTGCGAAGCAATTCAATGGTGCGTGTGAAGTTCCCAATCCGCACTGGGCCCGCGTGGGAACTATGGCCCAAGCCCTCTTGTACTGAGAGGAGGCCTGTGCCCAGCAGTGGGACGTATATAGGCTGGGGTGGTGATGATCATAGTGACATCTCAACCCAGCCAAAGTTGGAGGCATTAGGATTACATCATTTTCAGTAATGGTATACGGAGCCGAGTTTTATCCACCAGTTCAAGGTCACTCAGCGAGCTATGGAGAGTACTATGCTCGGAGTTTCTAGCCCAACTAATGGCTGCAGAACGGTGGTTATTAAGCCGTAGGCACAGACTAATTCTCAAGTAGAAATCGTGTGTAGGTAAACGTAGTGAAGGGTGCCCTATCAGCCCTCGTGTACTTTATAAAGGACAAATTAATATTAGGAATACGGCTAAATGTACTTTGAAAAGCACAAAATAACAAAGCTGGTGATCAACATATAGGTATTAAGTTCTAAATCTGTTAAAATAAGTTAGGACTCAGGAGGATATAGCTAGATGGCTGTAGAATAAAACAGGTTGATCATGATGATTACAACAGACTCTAGAATATTTAAATGGTTTGACTAAACTACGGAGCTTATAGACTTCAATATTTCAACCAGTTCGCAATTGTCAACAATTTTCAATAAAAAAAAACTTTAGCTACGTCTACATTATATTGCAGACATTAAAAATTCGCAAAGAAAAGCCCAGTTTGCACCTCAACGACACCCTACCAAAATAACTGTGCAGTCATCAAGCACCTTAACTTATACGTGTAAAGGTAATATTCGTCTGTCTTGAATCGTATCACATTAGCATAGGGAGTGGACGTGACATTTATTGTTTGACAAGCATCGATCTGCCCTTTGCGAGGCGCGAAGGAGCCAAAGTTCAAGCTTTTTTTTAATAACGGGGCCAAGGTGTTGGGATATACGGTTTTTATGTGCCTTTATAAAGGACATACTTATTAAAAAAATGGAATATTCGATTTTTGTTCAATAGTCGTTGACTTTTGTTTTTAATTCGATAGAATCTAATAGGACTTGTAAGTTTTGTATCATACTTACTTACTTATTGATAGTCATTGAATTATTTTTAAAAGTTCCATAAAAATGGGTGCCAATGAGAGGTTGTGCTTAGGTTTTGCTGTCCGTCCATCCGTCAGTCATAGATTTGTCTCTTTTGAACTGTAAACAAATTCTTGATAGTTTCGCGAAGTACGTATACTTGGCCGTTATTATTAGCAAATTATTAAGAAAAAATAATAAATGTGAAAATAAAATGTTCCTCATAGATAAAACGTACGCCGTAGGTCAAATCACTAAGTATATACATATACAAAGAAGTAAACAAATTCAAAAATCACAATACTTACACCACGCTAGTGTTTCTAGTTTATAAAAAACCACGACCTCCCATTCATTACACTACAAAACAAGTCCTCAAAGAGCGACGCAATAACTTACGAAGCGCTTATAAAACCTGCCATGCATTATCCAATTTGTGTCGATCGTCGATACTGGAGACAGTAAATACTCGTATAGCTCCCCTTACACGGTTTCAGCAAATACGTTAGCCTTGTTGTGTAGCGAGAGCTAAAGCGATAACCAACTGTAATGATATAATTACTCTCTTTATCTTCCGTGTTGTCTATATGTATTTGTAGACATTGTTGTGTCTTAATATGTGGTTGTGAATAAATGTAATTTCTTTCTTTCTTTCTTTATAACAATTTGAAATTAATTTAAAGATAACTATAAATAACGGTTCATTGATATTTAACTAAACTTAGCCTTGGTCTCGCTTATATTTTTTTATACAACTACTTTGAAGGGTAAACCCTTTGTAAGTAGAAGAATCTAGACAACCATTAATAAGTATTCAATTTGTAGCATTCGAGCATGGCAGATGTAGACGATATGTAATTTTGGTATTTCTGCTTCTTTGGCTAGTTGAATTATAATTTTGGTAGTGTTTTATGCGGCGATTAACCTTAACAGTGAACAGTGATCAAAAAATTCTGTATTGCTCTCGTGTCTGCCATTTTTTAATGCCCAAGTTGTCTCCGCGTGGTTTCTGGAATTTTGCTATCAAGTTGCAAAAACTACAATCACCGTACAACGTGAATAAGAAGACTATATTTATCTTTAATTTAACTAACATTGGCCCAAGCCTTAAAGCCGCTATTAAGGGGAATAATAATAATAATAATAACCATAAATAAAGTGACAATGATGCTTTCATACTTTTTTTCGTATTTTTAACACTATCAATAATGAATCTCCATGACATGAACATTAAAAATAAATGTTTTGAATTTTGCTCACAAAATATTCCTATATTTAAAGCTTTTAAAACAACATTTCAACTGGCGGGATGCTAACTATTTTTCAACTTGACATTAAAGGTCATTTAAAAAGATCACTCATCTTTCAATACGCCACAAGCTTATCAACGCGTCGAAAAGCGCCAAATCATCCCAATGAATGTCGAATGTGTGAAAACACGATCGGGCCCCGGGCGTCGATTCTTCCGCGATATTATGATGAGACGAGCCATTGTCGCGCCGATACTTAGACTGTATTCGATTTTTGAATGTCATTTGTCACTGGCTGATTGCAAACTCTGGATTTTATTTCTGTTTTTTTTTTAGTAAAAATATTTATTTGTTACTGGCCAGTTGCAAATGATATTAATTTCCGTAGATAAAATTGCCATATGCCACGTATCGGTAGTCGGGCCTCACGCGTGGCAAGTTAATTTAAAAGACACTCAAAATATAGAGTAAAATTGAACTTTTAAATTCACAATTACACTTATTTATCCTACTAATATCTACTCATAGTTTGGATGCTTGTTATTTATTTACGTCGAAGCCGCTACAATTATTTAGATGAAATTCGGTATACAGATAGTTTGAGTCTCGGGGAAGGAGGATGATTCCGAAAAATTGTATAGTTCTCGCGGGAAGGCGATAAACGAATACCCGCGGTCGGAGTCGCGGGCAACAGCCAGTAAAATATAGAAGAAAAAAATAAGGAACACCTAATATTGCCTGGATAGTTCCCTTTGCCCTTGTGTATTGAGGTGATTCTACGTGACGTGAATTTTTCGGCGTGAAAAGACGACACTAGAACTTTTCTTTTTCAGAAACTGTTTCACCTACGTTGCCACACAACATTACTATGTATTATTTTTTATCAATAAGACCATAAATAATTTGCTTAAGATTAAGTTTGCGTAACAATTCAAGTACATTATAAACTCTATTAATAGATAGCGATGAGAATCGCTGGCTTGGTGCTAATAACTGGTATGATTCTATCAAGACTTAGTGCATGAAAATAATGTTTGTTAGATATCGTTAAGTAATGGGTTAGCTGGCTTTTGATTGTGTAATGTAACTTTTTCTTTTCTGTCTTAAAAAAGTTACTGCTTCGAACCTTCATAACTCGTTGATGCTCTAATGTATTCTACATTAAGTTAGTCAGCTCCATGATGTTATAAGTTTTTCTCGTCTGTAATTGATACGTTAGTGCACTAGCATCGATTATGATTCTACAAATATACAGCTCTCGTTAAAGTTAATGAGAAGAATTTGTTAGCTGCATTCAAAACTCTTATATCGTTAAGTACAAATTTTAGTAATAATTGCAAAGATAGTTAGTGGCAACACGAGAGCTTTGTCTTTTCTCTGGAAGGCGTCTTAAAATAAGTATACACTTAATTATATCTTTTAAGATGCCCTTCGAAGCTTCGAAGATAATACATTGTCATATCACAAAATGTGTTCTACATTTAGTTAGTCATTTCCACGTGCTTACTAAAGAAAGTTATTTTCTGCCTTTGCATTAAAACGTTCCAAATTCACAAACCTCAACCAGACTCAATTACGACTTCTACAAAAAATACATGAACGCGCCAACATAATTTAATGAAAGAATCTACAAGAAGCACCCCACGCATGTCGTATACATACCTATACCCCAAATTAATAGCATCCTAACAAAAATACCCCCCCAAGGTGGGCTCATTTGCATATATGTCTCCCCGGCACCCTGAGGAGAGCGCGGATGTATTTTTAATTTCATTCTTATCCCTGTGCTTAAATCATGAGAGCGGCCATGCGTGCCCCTCCCCCCCCCCTCGTCATACGTCGCTAGCCACGGGAAAGAATAGAAATCTTAATAAGTTTGGTCTGGGTGATATGGATGCGGCTTTAACCGGATTAGACTGGTTTAGGTTGGCTAGGGACCTAATAATAGACTATTTACGTCTTGTTTTTGTGTTCTCGTGAGGAAATAACGATGATGAAAATTATATAGAAAAAAGAGATATACCCAACTTTTTGAGTGTATCTTTTTTCTTAATTCTGTTTACTATAAATGCGAAAATTTGTGTGCGTGTGTGTGTGTCAGTTTGTGTATGTTTGTTACTTCCTTTATTCTATAAAATGACTTAAAGCCTAAAGTAATATCGCTTTTTAAACGTCCCTCTAAAAAGTATCAGTATCAATATCATGCTAAAATGTCTACTAAGGCTTTACATCTAACTATTTATTATAAGTAACTACTAACTGGTAAATATAAATTAAAAAACTAGCACCAAAATTGTCTTTAATTAACGAAAAGGATATCCACTATAACCTAACGTAAAATTTTAAGCACCCACCTACAAAAAACAAGCGTAGTCATTTGGGTGCGCAAATTTTGTGGAAGTTTCCCGTTCTTCTTCGCATTACATCAAGCCACAAGACTGTAAGTCTTATACTTCATAGTACATCTTACGTCGTTTTTGCACTAAGTTCACTATAACTTGGTTACGTATTTCTTAAGGGTATGTTAGCTGTGTGTGTATTCTGTGACATTTTTAAATGTCGAACGTTTTCGGTTGTGTTTTCTTTTAATTAGAGACGAATAGGTTTCGAATTTTCTAGCACTTGTCCTCCTTCATTCTTTATGGCCAGTAACTTTGGGGACTCCTTGTGGAAAAAAACTGTATTTACTTAGTAGCTATAAAGTGGGTTTAATTTTTCGTTACATTTTGACGTTACTATTGAACACTAAATCAAGATTTTTTCAGAAGTTTTTCGATGAATTAAAATTTCGTGAGCAAGTGTGTGATATTCTCAATGTGCACCGGGCGAGTTCTTTCTGAGAGGATGTTTTTGCCCTGTAGTGGGACGTATCAGCTGAATGATGATATATCGGACATATATGTTAAAACACATCATTTGGCGGTAGAGTCATTTATGCATATCGTTTACGCGCTCTATTAACCAAGTATAACTAATTAAAGTAAACAATGTTTAGTGAAATTATCTCAAAATGGATACTACTCGTAAGTTGCCGTTTTTCATTCTTATATTATAAGTACCTATTTTGAAATGAACATTCGAAATATTATAGAAAATAACTGTTATTAAAAACATTACGTGGATACAATTTAAATTTTATCAACTACTCACTAAAATTAAGAACATCGACTAGACAATACGCATGGAATATATTAATTAGACAAAGACCTCATTTATTGCGAAATACTTAATCAATCATGCATTCAACTGTGTCAAAATAAAAGGAAATCAATTAAGGTAGTCACTTTGTTATTATTTTTAATTATTTTTCGAAATACCTAATCTGAAACGTTCAATGAACTTTCAATTTAAAATATTTTGCGTAAATATTTATGCTTGCATTTTTTTAGGCATCCTTTATGTTTTTTGGCTTCTCTCCAACATTGCGGTATGTTGGTAGTTTATGAAAGTAGGTTTCTCTTGTGATGGTGTGCTTACTTAATGATGTGTATTAACTATGTTGATTCATTAGTAAGGTTGTCTGTCTCATCGCACGGCAGTATTTTTTGAACCGTAAATAAGAATAAGAATGGTTTATTGGCTACAGTAACAACAACAAACAGTTGTAAACAGTTGTATTTTCACAAAATCATCATCCCACTGCTGGGCTTGGAGGATTAAGGCTCTTAGAATGAAGAGACTTGGGCCGTAGTACTCATGCGGGTCCAGTGTGGATCGGGAACTCCACACACACCATTAAATTGCTTCGCAAGTTTGTGCAAGAAATCTTGTGGTAAATTTTCGAAATTTGTATTTCTAATTTCGAACACTTTCTTTAAGCGTATTTATAAAAAAAGTTAGTCAATAAAAGAAATGCTGCCAGTGCTTATTCGTATGAAACAGCCAGTCGTTATCCGTGTTCTTTTTCCAAAATCAACAGCGCATTATAGAACCCAGAAAGTCTTTATCAGCAAAAGTAAGAAAAAGTGTTGCCAAACTCAAACAATGAGAGATGGGCGAGACCTTCTTAATCGCATCAGCTCTGAATGTTGCCCGTTAATTATTGATAGAATGAAACTTTTATCAAAACTTCAAGAGCAGAAGCCAAAAATTATTTGAAAGCAAGGAAACCCTTCGCAATGCCGCGAAAATATTAAAACAAAGCCAAGGTGCCCACCCCGTGCGGCCTTCGCGACAGGGTACCTCCTGGATTTGTGTAGAGCTGTTAGATACCCCTGTGATTTTTGCAATTAGCTGTAAATAGGATTCTGGTGTTTCACCGAAAATATTTTCCCCAAATGATTCATATCTCAAATGTTTCATTCGACGAACATTTTCTTTTCTGAAACTGTAAACTATTCCGGACATATTCCACGACTACTCGTATCCTTTAGAATCCAATAGATAGTTAGTTTTGTAACAATCCTGAAGTACTTAGAGTTTCAAAAAAACTCGTTCGTCCATTTTAAAACAGTTTGGTAATTAAAATCGATTAAAGCTCGATCGAATAAGCGATTTTTAAGTACTTACCTTAAAATTAAAATAACTTAGTTGCTGCTTTTATATAAAATGGTCGAAATTGAAAAGGTGAGGAGTACTTTATTCATAGGAGTTACAATTAGTTAGGTAGAATGTGCATGCAACATGTAATAAAATAAATAAGTTTGTATTTGTAATTTGGCGAATTATGCAAGAAATGGTGGAAGCAAGCATGCATTCAGGCATGCAAGCAAGCATGCAAGCAAACATCTAAGCAAGCTTGCAAGTGAGCATGCTCGCGCGTCTTGAAAAAAAACCCTCCTTTGGCTATGAAGGTTTTACTCGTAATGTAACGAAGGTACCATTCTCTCTATAAAGATCCCACCAAAATCCTCGAAGACGACTCCTCGGGTGGTGATTAATACAACGCATCTCCCCCGCTTTAATCGCTGGTTGGCAACATTTTTACCCAATTTTTGGACCCCCCACCACCCTTACCCGGCCCACCCCTTTCTTTCGTTAAGATAAATTATCCTACGATCGGATAAGAGTGTAGGTTCAAATGGCCTTTAAAATTCAACACGGGTTCTAAATATTTATGTTGGAATTAGGCGGTTTTTAGCGTTTGTGTTAGGTATATTGGGTATTTTATTAATCTTATCCTAACTATTCCTTCCTACCTAACATTGTAAACGCGAAAGTAACTGTCTGTCTGTCTGTTAACTCTACACGCTTAAACAGCTGAACCACGAATTTTGACTTGAAGATGGTTTGGGACTCTAGAAAGGACAATGGATAGTTATTATTCTGAAAAATTTCATGGTTCCCGCGGGAATGCGATAAAAAAATGCAGACGAAGTTGCGGGCAAAAAAAAGTTGGCATTAAAGACGTCGTTCGGAATTAAGCTTAATTAGTTATTGGGATGTTCGATGACTGTTCGGTAGTAATGTTGTTGGGGATCATTTTTTCACGAGCTTCAAGGTTAACAAAAATATATCATATTTTTGCGGGATTTAATGAATATAATATTGATTAACTCGTTTGCCTCCCTCTGATAATAAAAACCGGTCAAGAGCGTGTAGGACACGCCCAAGATAGGGTTCCGTAGCCATTACGAAAACATCAAGTAATATTTTTCTAAAGATTTTTTATGGTGTACGGAATCTTCCACGTTTAGGGATATTTTATACCTTAGGCTGCTATTTACTCTTAAACTACTAATGATTCTCAAGCAACCTTGGCCGTTATAATTTTCCTTGTAAATTTGATATATTTACTACCATCCTGAATTTTTTCAAATTTTCCTACCCAACAACAGTTAAGATTTTTTTTGGGACGCTCGATTTTCATAGAATTTTGCAATTTGAAGTTGAATATTTCGCAAACAAATCACTGAATCTAAAAATTGTCTTAGCAACCTCCCAATGGTTAAAAGACCTATCCAACGATACCCCACACTACAGGGTTAGTCAAGGAAAAAAAAACACCCGCACTTTAGGTCTATGGTTTTTTTTTTACTTTTTTGTATTCTACCACTGTCGGCGTGAATGTTTATATTATATTCATGCCAAATTACAGCTTTCTAGTACTAACGATCTCTGAGCTTAGCCGGGGACAGGCAGACAGACAGACGGACAGACATGGCGATGCTATAAGGGTTCCTAGATGACTACGCAACCCTAAAAAAGGATTAAAAGTCGAATGGATTAGGTGTCAGTGACCTTAAATTTGTAGTTTTTTTTTATTCGACTAGATGGAAAATGATGGGACGACCGACTGGTCGCCGCCCGGTTGGGCGACCCAGGTACCGCTCGGAGGACAGTGTCCAGGCGGATCTGCGACGTCTCTCTCTCGTGGCATGCTTCTTGTTTCGGGTCCCTGAGCCAAATTAGTTAGTTAGTTAGATGGACAACGAGCTAGTGGGTCTCCTGATGGTAAGAGATTACCACTGCCCATAGACATTTGCAACACCAGGGGGATAGTTAGAGGTATCAGGTGCGATATGACATAAACATAACTCAGGTGTAATGTTGTTATTATCCTATTGCAAAAAAAAACTAATCTGTACGTAGTTAGACGACTATTACTTTAAGGTTCCGTAGGCCTACATATAAAGAACCCTTAAATGTAGTTTCGTCATATCCGTCTGTTCGCATTTTAGTTTAGAAATATTATTGCTGGGAAGCCGTAATATTAAACATAGGAATTTATACAAGATGTTAATTTTTTTTAAAGATGTTAATTAAATAACTAAAAGTAGTTTTTTTTTCAGAATCGAGAGTCTATATATATATATATATCTTTACAGCTTATTAGAGCCACCCGGCACCCGACCAGCACCGTATCAACTTTCGGCGTCCACTCGTTGTCGACAAGTGGTCCACGGATGGACGCCGCGTTGACAACGAGTGGACCTCGCGTGGTACATGAATTTCCTAGTAAGTCACTATGGCGGCGAGCAGCGGGCTGTCACCGAGTGGTCCACTCACCGTTCGAGCGTGGCAATTCATTTTTTAATTTTGCACATGAATTTCGAAAAACTCATATGTGTGAGCCGGGTTTTGAACCCACGATCCTCTGCTTTAGAGGCTATAGGTTAAACCACTACGCGACCACGGCTTCCACCACCAGTAGAAAACCGCAACAACTGATAATGAGAGTTTTCACCGAGCCCAAATATCGCTAGATGGCGTTAGTATCGTGAGATCTGTTTGACGTTTGACGTTAGCACGTGATTGGTTAAATAACTAAATGAACCAATCGCAAGCAAACGACAAACGTCAAATACCTCACTATACTAACGCCATCTAGCGATATTTCGCCTCTGTGAAAACCCTCATTGCAGACACGTTGCCGTAGAGGGCTAGAATAGAATACCTCATGGACAACTATTTTCACCAACTCCCAAACTTACCTACTTTCTACGCCGAAACATAGACGCACTACTGCTGAGCGATACGATTAACAAGTAAGACAACGCTAGCAATTTTCCTCTAAATTATTTCGATTATTTCTCAGAGCCTCAAATTACTTCTTTTTAAGAAATTAATTCTTCAAGTAGACTTATTCCCAACCCGTTTGTTTATCCGTTACAACTTTTCTCCCTTTCGGTGATTACTTTGATATTTCACTAGAGCCATTGTACTTCAAGTGATTAATAATTTGGCTGTCTTTTATAAATTATTCATTGATATAATTTTACTAGATACGACTAAATAATTACTTAGAATAGAACGGAAAAGATTTAAGTTGCGTTGGTGTAAGCTACTATTCAGTGCAATACGATGCGATGCGACGCGACTCAAAACAATACAACAGCTTTCAAAGGAAAATCACACAATGAACAATTATAGAAATTCAGTTGTCGAAGACACTCGGAATCACAATCGATTTCACCATTTCTCTCTGACACACGGTGGAGGATGACGGTAAAAAGAGATGGAGAATGCGATCGCGATCTCGGGCGTTAAGCCGAGTTTAGACTTGCAAGAAAAATCGTGCAATTTGCATTACATTGCGGCACTCGATTGACCACTACAAACTCGTTGGCCTTACGGCCTCGCAATGTAATGCAACTCGCACGATTTTTCTTGCAAGTCTAAACTCGGCTTTAGTCAATACGGCTACAGAAATCATTTCGCAGTTCTCACCACTTAAAACGGCGGTCACGTTAAAAACCCAAACATTCATTAAAGCAAGTGACGTGTGCAAGCCAAGTTCGCACATGACACCCCTTGTTTGCCAAAGCTCGCCTGAATACTAAAAAGTACATTTTTCTTACTTTTTTATTTTTTATTCCTTGGCTTTCTCGCGGTAACGATACCATAAGTTTCTTGTGTGAATAGGGAAAGAAAAGTTTTTTCACAAAATAAAAGTGAGTTTTATTAAGTGTGAAGGTACGCCGTAATAGTTTGTTGATAAAAAATGTTGGCCCTGATAAGTAGAGCAAGCTGACGTGGCGAGTAAAAAAGGTTAACTTTGAAATTTAGAGCGTTGAGGGTTCCGTTTTAATTTTTTTGAGGGTGTTTGCACAAAAAGATAAACCTAATTTGAGCCATAAAACTTTAATAAATAGGTACCTAAGAGACAGATGAACATAAACACTTTGACTTATTTACATTATTTTATGTAATGGCAGAAAAACGAGTAGACAGTACCTGATGTCAAGTGATTAGTTGATTACCGTCGCCCATAGACATTGGTAGCACTATCAGGAGTTTAGAACTTGGAAAAACCTCGGCCGCCAAACTGTTCCATAAATTACATGTGCGAGGCAATAAGGAACGTTTAAAACTCACGGTAGACGCCCGTCATCCATCAAAATGATGTTAATGGAAGCTACTTTTATGCCGAGTAGTGCGGTGATGGAATTTAGCTGCCGAGATCAGCCCAAAGAGTTCGTCGGAGCACTCTCCGTTGTAGAATTTATAGAAAACGCAAACGTTTTTGCTGCAACACAGCTTGAGGTTTGAATGAATGTAACGATTTTCCTTAATTTTACTAGAGGTACTTCAATGTATCCTAACTTAGTTCTAGAAATCTTTTTTTGTCGCCCCATTTTTAGGCGAAATTCACCCAGTAATGGTGTCCGGGGTTCATAGTAGACAATAAGAGAGCACTACTGCCTACTCTCACTGTCTCTTCTTCGCCTCTTCGGTCCTTTATTCGCCTTTTTCGACCCACGGGACGAGATGGGTCCATCCTATTCTAAAATCGTCCAGAACCCTAAACAAAACTGGCCAAAAGCGTGTCGGACATGCCGAAATAGGGTTCCGTAGCCATTACGAAAAATATAAGTAATATTTTTCTAATGATTTTCTTATTTTGTACGGAATATTCCAAGTTTAGGTATATTTTATACCATAGGGTGCTATTTACTCTTAAACTACTAATAATTCTCAAGAAAACTTAACCGTTATAGTTTTCCTTGTAAGATTGATATACTTATTACCATCCTGATTTTTTATTAATTTTTCCACCCCTATTTTAGATTTTAGAGGGGGGGGACGCTCGATTTTAATGAAAATTTGCACTTTAAAGTTGAATATTTTGCAAACAAATCACTGAATCGAACAATCGTTTTAGCAACCCCCTAATAGTTTTAAAATACCTATCCAAGGATACCCCACACTACAGGGTTGAATGAGAAAAAAAATCACCCCATTTTACGTTTATGGGAGGTACACTAAAAAAAAAAATTTTAATTTTTTTTTATTCTACCATTTTGTCGGCATAGTTTACGTATATATTCGTGCAAAATTACAGCTTTGTAGCATTGATAGTCCCTGAGCAAAGCCGCGGACGGCCAGACAGACAGACTGACAGACAGACCGTCTCGGTTTTGCCATTTTGGCTACGGAACCCTAAAAACACTTACACTTACTTACACTTATCCAATTTGCAAATCCGCAAAAGTTGAGCATTTATATCGTAAACAGGGTCCTCTGCCCGCCCCAGTTCCGGACAATGCCTCGGCCGCGGCACGTCTAATTGGCGACCGAGCCTTACCCGCTTTTTGCTGGCTAGCTACGCTGAGTTCTACGACTGGGTTTTGTGCCACAATATCTAATGGTGCCGCGTAGAAACGGTCACTATGCCGCCCACCGGTATTGGACAACAAGTGGGATCTCTATCGCTGTCATTAGCAGCCTTAGAGACCGATAACTCTACTTCGGGCCTTTTGGACACTGCGTTTTTTAAGCGCGTCGACGCGTTTATTCGATACAAAGAGTTGTATGGCTGTTGTGCAAAATAAAACGCGCTGTCAACGTGCGTTCCTAATTGCGCATCGACGGCGTGTTTCAAAAACGGGATGTAGAAAAGCTCTAAGTAGTGTAGCAGTGTTTTCCTGCACCGTAAAGTTTGTGGAAAATTTCATGTGTAAGTAACACTGGTTTATGCATCAATATTATAGATAGATAATTATTATTCTGTACCTTAAACCCAACTTACTGTACTTATTATTTAACTCAAGCAGCTAAAATAACAAAAAAAAATTGACTTTGACTTTAAATTAATTAGTTAGGGTACTTTCAGTTGTCTGGGAAACTATAAATTTGTTATGAATTAATATCGGTTTTTGGAATCTTTTTTTATTTTTTATTTCAATTCCAATTTTTTGTTACTTTTACGGTCATCCTGTAAAACCCATATTATTATCGAAAATACAAACTGAAATATATATGCACAGAAAAACCAAAAAAACAAGACCAGCGCTGGGAATCGAACCCAGGTCCTCGGCATTCCGTGCCGCGTGCTATACCGCTACACCACGGCTGGACAAGACGCTGGACTGGATATGACCCCACAATGCATATTATTTTGCTTAGAAGGGTTTTCTAACATTCAATATTTACAGATACATACAAATCAGCATCAAATCAGCTTGCTCGTTTGCCATCCAGTCGAATAAAAAAAAAAATTTGTGCGGAACCCTCAGTGCGCGTGTCCGACTCGCACTTAGTGGTTTTTATGACATAGGTTGGTAAACGAGAAGTGAATCACCCGATGGTAAGAGATAACCGCCATCTATGGACACCTGCAACATACAGGATTGCACATATTAAATTATATTGTAACGGATAACTCACGTCTTAAATCAAGTTTAGCTCGACATGTTTCGGGCTATTTCGTAGCCCTTCTTCATAGGATCACGCGACAAGTTTGGCATTTGCGTCCGTTTGTGATTGGTTAAATAACTAAATGAGCCAATCGCAAGCAAGACTTGGGCGCCAAACGGACCATCGATACAAATTTCGTCTGTTGAGTAACCCTCATTACCTTGTTAAATGTTCTCCGTATAGTTTTTAAGATCCTCTTGTGCAAACAATTTGATCAGCTGCCTCATTCTCTACATCGGAACATAGGTGAGCAAAGACTGCTGCTTGAAGTCAGTATTAACGAGTAAGACGATGACAGCGATTCAAACAAATCTCGAATAACATACTACTACCCGTATCATCATTATCATCATCATCATCAGCCTACAGCAGTCCACTGCTGGACATAGGCCTCTTTCATGGCGCGCCACAACACTGTCTTCAGCCCCTCGCATGCTTAAATTTTATTTTAATACGATCAATAAACCATTTTGTTAATTTTGATTTCTCTATTTGTCTTTTCCTTATTGATTGTTCCTCTCTACCACTCAAAGGTTGACTGGCTCTTCAGGGATAAGTTACGTCTTTGTACTTTTCTGTTTGTTGCCTATAGTATTTTATATTTCCTTTTTGTACAATAAAGAGTTTTATTATTATTACGATGTTTCTACATGTTATCGGCGTGAGAAGTTCGAGATAAAAGTTAGGTAAGAAAGGATCGACCAGGTCATATTCAAATGTGCACACGCGGACCTCATTAATGGCCCTGCATCCCTAATGAATCCTGACGTCCCTTAATTACCGGCAACACGGAAAAATCCAATCTCTTACACGCACACACCCTCTATCTTAATTCCCCAAAAGAAATTTAAGTATACCCACACAAGGCCGGAGCGTGTCCCTAATATAAATTAAGAATCCCCCTCCAATATATGCGTCTATGTGTTGGTATTGTAAAGTCTTAAAAATGAGAGGACGGAGGAATCTTTAAAAGGGTAGGACTTAAGTGGGGGGCACCCCCTGTCCTCATTCGGCCCCCCTTTAAGGGTGTTGTGTTCCGCGCAAACGCCGTTACACGGCCTAGTGCCGGGTATTGTTCGTTGTTTTGGTTCAATATTCGGCTGCGATAAAGGTGGGTTAGGTGATGTTTTAAAGAATTAGTTTTATTGACGACTCTCTCAAAGGACCCACCTTTCGGTGGAGACGCCGGCGTTGGCGTGGCGAGCTCATTGAAAGACATTGGCGGATTGTTGCTGCGGTTATTGTCACCCTTTGAGAACTTAAGATTGTGGTATTCATTAAAAATCCCTACTATATTATAATTGAGACAGTAACTCTGTCCGTCTTTTTATTTACGCTTAACCCGCTGAATCGATTTAGATGTATGTAGAATAGTTTGAAACCCCGAGAACGAAATAGGATAGCTTTTATTCGGAAAAATAACATAGTTCCCGCGGGACACCTATAAAAGAGTTGTGGGCAGACGAAGTCGCAGGCAAAAGCTAGTATAATATAAAGTCACATTAAAAAAACACATCCAAACTGTCATAATTATTTAAATGCAAAAGTAACCTTGTCTGTCTCACTGTGTATACCTACCTTTTTTGTTTACCTCTTTGTGTGTACCTTTTTACGGTTAGAACGGTTTAACACCAATCTATGTAGATGATATTTGACATAGATAGTTTGAGAGTCTAAGAAGGACATAGGATATTTATTATCTCGTTCCTGCGAGAAAGCGATAAATAAATTCTCACAGACGTAGTTGCGCGAAACAGTTGTTGACTCACAACTTTACTAGCCTTTAAAGTTTAGCAAATTAAACTAAACTTAAGTAAGTATAGTTTAGTCAAAAGGCAAAGGAAAGACCACGATACAATAAAAAAACCGCTTGATTTTATCCTGGACAAACGGCCCCACGAGATTATCTTAAACAATGGTAAAGTTTATTTCAAAGTTGTAAAAGTATATTATTTTAGTTCACCTTTAATTTTCAAATAGCAAATCAACTACAATAGCTTTACGATTCTAATAAACCAAGGCCAACCCTAATAAAGGATTCCTTGAAACTTGCTTGAATATTACACATGTAAAAAATATAGCTCCACATTTACGTAGGTACTATCATTGTCACGCACGGTTAGACTTTCCATTAAAGAACTATATCCCAAGATAAAATTTGCACCTATTTCAAAGTTATTTGTTCAAATTTGAAGCTTATTACGTGGGAAGAAAGGGGGTGTAAGTATTTGGTGAAAGCAGAACTGTCGTGGTAAAAGTATACGTTCATAATGACATTTATTAGGACCGTATTTGGTACATGACAATAATTAAAATCCATGCACGAACCGCAGTACCACACCGTACCTCGCACGTGAGCCTTTTTGCATATTATTAGTTCACAAAATGTTGGGTTGAATTGAAAATTAGAAAAATATTTGAAATTCTTCGTAGCTTAGTGCAGTTTAGTCGGCGGGAAGTTTCTTCTACTAACTGGTTTTAGTCACATGAAATATTATACGTCAGATTATACTACTTAGTCGAAAGAAAATAATTAGCCATTTGAGTTCCATCGGTAAAATGGAATCAAAAATGTATCAGTGTTTTTATCTGAATACATTTGATTGAATGATTTTATCGTGTTGTATTGTTTTTCATTTAACCATGGAATACGTGTGTATTTCATAATTGTTTCTTTTGACATGATTTTACGTAGTGACATACGTATTATTATTTTTGTAAATTTTTTGTTTTTTATTTTATTTGAAACATTGTTTTTATTCTAATTTTATTTTTGACGATCTTTTTGTGAATCCCACTTAGTATAATAAATGCGAAAGTTTGTAAGTCTGTCTGTTTGTTTGTTTGTTACTTCTTCACGTCTACACCGCTGAACCGATTTAGATGAAATTCGGTAAACAGATAGTTTGAGCCCCGGGAAAGGACATAGGATAGTTTTTATCCCAGAAAATTTCATAGTTCCAACGGGATAGTGAAAAACGAATTCTAGGCGGACGAAGTCGCGGGTATCAGGCTAGTTCTTTATATTTAGACATTTTGTATGGAATGTAACGTAATTTTCACTAATTAATAAATAAATCTATCTATCTATTAATAAACCCCTTAATGTTTTTCAACAAGCATTTACCAAGCAAGTTATACCAAGTTAAAAAGATAACAAAGAATTATCATGTTGTTTTTTGACCGCGACGTCATCCAAGTATCAAATCCCTAAAACTCCCAGAAGTACGTAAAATGCCTAACAAATTCCGTCAAAGAACATTCCAGAAGCGACGTCCCCGCGGACTGTCATAAAGCAAAAGTGACGTCCCTAATGCGATCGCCTCTAATTATTCCAGAAAGTTCCAAAAATTCTGCGACTCCCCTCTTCTTAACCCATTAGTGGGTAGTCTTAGGGTTCGCACTTTTCCTGCGGTCATGGATTAAAAAGTGGGATTATCGGGGGGTGAAAACTTTTCGGGGGCACGCACGTTTGAGAAAACAAAGGAAAGCCGGGGTTACGTTGGTTTTGGTCGAGAAGATAGCTTCGACAGTACACGTGAGACGTACTAGGCAAAACGCGGACTGAGTCTTGCGAGTACGCGTCCACAAAAAGACTAGATCCAAAGACTAGGTCCACGAGTATCTACGAGTACTTAACTCAATTGACTCATTGCGTAAACAAAATGATTCTCGTAAATGCGCCCCGTATACATCGTACTAGTTTTAGTAGTTTTACGAATATTATCGAATCGAATCGAATTCCACGTCACAGTTCAGTCTTCACACTTCATATTTTTTTAATTTTAACTTAAATTAAATACCGACTAAAACTTCCCTTCATACTTTATAGCTGAGCGTGAGAGCTTTATGGCTGAGGACTGTCAGCAATTTTTATAATTTTTTCAATTAAAAAGTGTACATAAATGCTTGTTTTCAAGTAGGCGGAACGTTGTCAGCCGCCGTACTCCTAAATACGCGGATAGACGGACAGACAGACAGACAGACAGACATGGCGAAACTATAAAAGTTCCGTTTTGGCTCCGGAACCCTAAAAACGGATCCCAAGTTCTCATGTCACTACGCGTACATTGTAGGAGTCAACTGATAAGGGAATTAGGCAATTGTGCGGGTGACTGATGAATTGTAAGGACATTTGCATAATCTGTACATGGAGATAGCGAGTGACGAACGATTTGCGAATGCGTTTTGTACGTGATTTGGTGATCATTTAAAGAAAATAGACAAAAATAAATGAGAATTTGTATTATAAATCTATTTAAAAAAATAAATCTTGGGTTTCTTGCCGGATTCTTCTCAAGAGTGGATTTTCCGAACCGTTAGTAGTTTTTTTTGATATTCATAAGTGCTTGCCTGACAATATAGTCACATTGATCACATTGATTGGAGTTTGCGTGTTTTGAAATTTACTAACTCAGTTTGTACTGACCTCCCTCTAAATGTGGTACAAATTTTAGTTCAAAGATAAAAGCAACTGTGAAAATTAATTTAATTTAGCTCGACGTAAAACTTCGTCACACGATTGATAAAGAAAAGGTTGTGCCACACGAGGCAGACAACGTGCGAGCAGCATATAGGTGCGAGTGACAGCTCTGACAAAGACAGATCGTCTCACCGCGAATCTTCTGCATGCTAACATGGAAAGAGCTTCATAATTTTGAATTAGATTTTATTCGAATTTTTATTTAAAAAAACCTTTTATGTGTATTGCTTTTTTGGCTGTACTTGCATTATGATGATTTAAACTTTCATAATTTTCACTAATAATGAATACTATACGACCTCTTAAATTTTAGCTACATGTCGACGCGATTAAATCCCAGGTGTGGTGATACAATAACCAATACAAGCAATACAAACTTTGGAACTCTTGTCTATTCGAAAGAAAGCTACAATAAAATATAATAAACATGTCAAAAAACCATCGCTAGAAGAAAACCTGCATTCTAATAAAAAAAACCCGCATCCAAATTTGTTCACCCATTTAAGACCTGTGGTGCCACAGACATACAAACAGACGGACACACAGACACACTTATAACACCCGCCTCTTTTTGCGTCGGTGTTAAAAATTTGTTTTTCTCCATCTTACGACACAGCATCGAATTATCGATCACTGTTATCAATATTATCAAGGTTACCATAGTTAAGTTACGATGTATTAACCGAGGCGACATGAGTCAAAATGTTGGGACGTATAGCAGCCACTTAACAGTTCCTCTCCATACAACAGAGCCTCCTTAAGCGACGAAAGGGGACACACGTGGTCTATCGCACATCTCCGCTACCACGAGACGGGGCGGTTATCGCTAAATGTTCGTCTGGCAACACCTTTACAAGTAGCTTTTGTAATTGTGTTTATTTGAAACAACTTCGAGGTGCGAAAAAATATTGACTTATGAAAATTCATTTTGATTAAAAACATCACAGAAAATTTTGCGAAACATATTAATGTTTCTACACTTTATGAATGAATAGATCACTTTAAAAATTGATAATTCTTTATTTATTCAACACGGTAATTTTGATGTTGTTATCAACCCAAAAACAATTAAAAAACACTTAAAAATAGTAGACCTAATACTTAACTTTCTTGTGTGTTTGTCCATAGCTTATGGTATTACCTACGACTGCGTAGTTCTAACAACTGTTTCATAGTACAAGGTGTGATGGATTAGTTCCGGCTACTTTGGCCCAACTACCATAATTGTCTTGCGGCTCCCGAGATTCACTTGTCTTAAGACAACACACGCTACTCCATTTATTACGTGCGGGTAAATTGAAATTCTAGCCGACAGACTGTCCCGATGCCTCTAGTCAAACTGTAACGCAGTGACGCCTCTATGATTTAGGTAGATAGTCTTTGACAGTTACTATTTATTTTTGATAAGAAAACTAACTTACTAAGTGAACATTATGGAGTGTGCTTTAAGTTTCAGTATAGGCGCGCCAAAGTTCGCATAATTTTCGAAAGCCATAATGATTTTTTGTCAGAATTATTGTTTGGCATATTTTTTTCCCACTGAAACCGTAAATTTATTTAAAGTTTTTTAATAGTCCAATAGAAATCTGTAGATTAGGTTAGATTTGTTTTATAACAATTCTGAACAAAAATTGGATTCAGAGAAAAACGAGTTATAACAAACAATACAGTCTGATAAACATTACAATTCAGATATTCGACAATTATGCGAGCCGATATGGACCCTCAGTTTAGTTTAAGTAAATATTAATTTGAGACGAGTTTTTTCACAAAAGTTTTGTGCCAGGTATCTAAAATATAAATGAACTAGAGCTAGATATATATGTCGGCGGCCGATCGTTAAATTCGCCAGATCACGAAATACCTAGGCATATCGTAAAATGACGCCATTTCATGATATGCCCAAAAGTTGGCCAGACATATTACGATGTGCCTGGCCGCTGCGCGATGATTAGAGCAACGCATTCGTCGATATTCCTAGCTATAGAAAAAAGAAAAATTTAGGTACGACGAGCGAAGCGAGGAGTTGTTAGTATGAATTGTGACCACAACGCACGAGCCGAGCGAGCGAAGCGAGCGTGCCGCGGTAGCGGGCCGGCGCAGTGCCAGGACCGATATGGCGGCGTTTTCGGCCTTAACTGGCCGAATCATGAAATGGCGGCGTTTCATGATATGCTTAGGAATTTCATGATCTGCCTAAACGTCACTATGTAAATCTTTCAACGGTGAGTTTTGAACGATATGGCGGATGTCCCTTATCTAAAACATGATATGGCGCCATTTCACCATATGCCTAGGAATTTCGTGATCTGGCAGATTTTACGATCCGCCGCCGACAAATAGATACCTTTCAATTAAAATCCTTCATCGCACCAATGCACAAATAAATTGAGTTAGACTTGTTTTAGTATCGGTCTAGGGCCATTCACGATTCGCTATTCAGTGAGCTTTCGTATTGCCAATTAAATTATTTTAATGACTGATTATTTTAAACAGAACCAATCGCCTATTAAATTATTTTAAAAATATTCAATGTTAAAATAAAAGACTGTCTTTCGCTAGTTTGTTTTGCAAAGGACTTTTTTTGACAAAAATTAAAACAAATAAATAGAAACGATTGATGTATTTTTTCATTAAGAACTTGAGTACGAGATGATAATTAAATTATTTTCTAAAAAGTAGCTTTTATTTGGAACTAGATTTAAATCTAAATTCCTTTTAATAATAATTTTCACAATTATACTTAATTTTTACTCAGATACCTATTATGTGTATGTATATGTTGATGTATGGGCTACAATGTTGCTCTTAAAGGTGGTGAAGTAATAAAGCAATCAGTTTGAGTTCATAGATTGACAACTGGTTCGAAAAAAAAAATTCTTTCTTAGTCTGGCCAAAAAATAAAAGTTTCCAGGATTTTATTCGTAACATTAAATTTAAATGAAGTAAAAGAATTTCTTCGGTCTCCCGCGACCTTATGGTAGCTATGTATGTTTATGCAAGATATGCGTGTTCATGCAGTTCTTCCACCTCTATACTGTTAGAACACAAATAAATCACACAAACCCATCTATCACCACCACCACACTACACTGACGCGTTTTGAACTCTACCAGAGCTCATCTTCAGTGCAACACAAACATACACCATGATGGTAGACTCATCTAACATCTGGAAGCATGGTGTACGTAGTACATAAAGATCGCGGGTGAGCAAAGAAAGTTTATACTTAAGGAATTCTTATGTAGGATCGGTTATTCTTTTAGCAGCTTACCTCAAAAGCTTTTGGATTCCATAAATATTAGTCAAACACAATACCCTCCTTTTTCAAAGTCAGTCAGCAAACAAACATAATTTTCCCCGTAACATAAACCCCGTCAGCAAAAACAAACCCAAAACCGCGGACAGGATCTAGCAATAAAACAAATCAAACATCAAATTCTGAAGTAATCAGACCTTTAAAAAGGATTCGCAAAAATCCGTCCAAGTCACTTTGAAAACTTTTGAAAAATAACGAAACGAAATACGGCAAATAAACGGCAGAATCGGTGCCACCAATTATTTTTGCCTCTGGAAATTCGAGACTTAACGAAATTCAAATCGCTTAGCGGGAAAAGGAATTATATATAAAAAGCTCGGCGCATCTTCAAAGGTGGGTCTCAACCCTTTGGGTGGCGAGGGGGTACGCACTGTAATATAGAAAACTTGTGTTAGCCCAGTTCCGCGCCTTTGTAACATCATTTCGGCTCCCAATGTACGCGGCAGGAGATGAGTTGGTCGTTGCTTTTTGTTGTGTATTTTTGTAGATCTTAATTATTGTATAATGTTTATTATCTATCTTTTTTTTAAGTTTTCTCATACTTTTTGTAGAAGGTTCTAATCTTGTGGAAAAATGGTGAAAAATGAAAGTTAAATTATAACTGCTAGGATTAGACACATGAAATTTGGCGCAAGTTTTTATGCAACGTTAATAAAATTGGCAATGTAATTTTTGTGAATTCCAACGGGGTATCTAGATAACGGAAATACGACATGCCGAAATGTTAATTCAATTGCTTGACCTAATAATGGTTTACGCGTTGGAAGGGTTAAGTTAATATTTTAAATATATATAAAGATTAACAAATAAATAGTAAAACTCCGCAGCTTCACTTTCACACGTAATATTAATTTGTTTTAAAATAACCGTGACTTTTCAGCTGACACTGTATTTCGTAATCAATTAAGTTTATGTAATTAAATCACACAATTAGCATGACAATATCCGAAGATTTCTCTGAACTGGCTATTGAAGAACAAGGACATCCGCAGTGGAAATGCCTAAATCAACCTATTATTCATTTCAATGTATATAATTTTCTTTCACCGGATGCCCGGATTCGATAGCTAATATTTATGACACGAGTCATAAAATATAGCACGGAGAACCAATGGCTGTTGGGCCCAAAAAGTAGTCAAATGGAGACCGCGGATCGGTAAGCGGAGCGTAGGACGTCCACCAACGAGATGGACGGATGACGGTTCACGGTGATTGTAAACGGCTTCCACCGAAGCTACTGGAGGTATATGGGGGAGTTTTACATAGAACTTGGACATGAAACAGTTGACACCCTATGACTGATGATGATGATGATGCTATGAATATCTTCTTAATTTAAATTTAAAATACTACAAGTATCAAAACCATTCCCGTGACACCCAGCTTTATAATTTAAGAAGAAGAAACAGGCCATAAGAAATAAATGTAAAGAAGGAGAAGAAATGCTTCGGCCCGAAAGGGTTGAAAGGGGTGAAACACCCCCGCTACATATATAAAAGGGGTCGTATCGGCAAATTGTTTACGGGTCTGTTTGTACGCTTTAATTTTTTTAATATGGCAGATAATTTTATTAGTAATCTTAGGTTTGTCAGTGACTGAGGATTGCGTGAAGTTTATCTTACGAGAAATAAACCTCAGTATAAAAAATTGGGACGCAATTTGTTTAGGTACCTAGCTTTGTGAATTACTTTTTCATCTCTCCTGTTCGGAAAGTTTAATTTTCATGGGTAGATAGCCGGGTGGAAAATTGCGTTTTCATCTCTAGGGTGGCAAGTAATTTTTTTAAAAATTTCAATTGGCCATGGATTCGAAGATAATTGAGTTACGTCAATGACACTTTTTTGGCAAGTGTTCAGGTCGAAAAGGTACCGTTGGAGGTTGGATATAAATAAATTCAATTTATTATTATTCTCATTTTTTTGTAGTATTTTACTTTCCTCACAGTCGAAATGAAAAGTAGTGTCTAACTTGGGTGAAATTACCCATTTCCCCTCGAACTATTGGCGCTCTCACGAAATATCTCGGGTGAAATGGGTCACTTTCCACCCTTGGTTATCAATCTACTATTTCGTTTTAAACTTTTTTTGTGTAGGTAAACTCATACAGCCATTAAACATAGTAGCAAAAAAAAACATCTAAAGTCGTATTACATACGAGTCGTATGTTAACTTGCGCGGCTTTGTCTCCGTTGCAGATTTTACTATACCTTATTTTGTTTTTTTTTTCTCCTGTTGGAAAAAAAACGATAATGTCTTGTCTTTATCATTTTTGTGACGGTTTTCTTAGCTTAGTAAATTTTAGATATAAATCTTTAGCCTCATCCGCACTTTACATCAGGTAAGATAGGGGTCAATTACGGTCAGTTTTTTGAAAAAATAAAATATAGACCGTTTTACTGTATTAAATAGTTTTTACAAAATGACTTTAAGTACCTTTTTATCATTTGCTTTTTTTTGATGCAGGTGGAAATGAATTTTAAATTATTATATTTTGATGCTTATTATATTCACGCAAACAAATGAATATTATTAATAATCTACCAGTTGAATTGACGTCCCAGGGTTTCGAAAAAAAAAACCGTTTAACCTTTTTGGCGTGAAGGAATAATAACGCACGCACTTTCGCATTAAATTTATGAAATGGAGAATGAAATAAAATTAAATTTATTGCAGACATAATACGCAATCAAAAATGAGTAAATAAAACAACTTCCGTGTGATAAAATAAATTAAATTAAATTGGATTCAATTAAAAGAACAACGAATTAAATTACAAATTAAAATGAATACTAATAATTATTACAATTAACCAATGTAAAACTGGGATTGAGTTAGACGAAACAATTTAAATTATATAAATTATATTAAATTGAATTCAATTAAATTGTCATTCCAAATTATCAGTAATTAAAACCTACGTCAAAAAGTCGGCCAATTTATAAAATTATTAGGGTTTATAGTGTGCCAGTGCTGAATACACCCTCAGCTACCATGGCAATCTAGTAGTCTCCCAACGTCAGGTGTGCAGATGGTTGCTCACGGCCCTACATGGGTCTTTGTTTCCCCCATTAAGTTGAGATCGTCGCTTTCTCAAGGAATTGTTTCCTAGACGTGTATTGATTGTGGCATCACAAAGGATTGGTTTAACTGGGAATTCCTTGAAAGGGTTTAGTTTAGGTTCTGAGTCAAAAGAAACCAATTTAAGACATTTAAATGTACCAACTGAAGTAAGAGATGTTTTAAGCTTTCCTGATTTTGACTCATAATGACATGTCATGGTAGTCTAGTGGTTTGATCTATGGCTTCGCAAGCAGAGGGCCGTGGGTTCGAGCCCGGGCGCACCACTAAAAATTCTTAATTGCCTATTATTTGAAAACTATCACGAGCCAAAGCTTTACGACAAAGGAAAACATCATATTAAAACCTTCACGCACCTGCAAAGAAATTCATTCCGGGAAGAAGCCTGTGCCTGAGACGTAGGTATATGATACGACGTATATTATTATGCGAGATGACGATAACTACAACGACACATATGTTATGTGAATATTTGTAACTGGTAGGCTACCTTCACGGTTGAAAAGATAAGGAAGGCTCTTTATATAATTCATTCTCATTCGAAAATGAAGAGTAAACTAAGTAATATCTATCTATCTATCTATTCAAGGCCGATCTACCTGCTATGTAAGCCATTCTAGCTAGCCTGAGTCAACGGGGGCAGGCTGAAAACCAGCGCTGGCAGCTTCTGAGCAAGCGCAGCATAAGCTGAGCCTGTTCCTTTTGCCACACAGTGCAAGGGACTGGCAAACACATTCTATATTAGTTTATTGTTTATTTGTATTCTGTGTGCCTATCCTGTATTGTTCATGTTGGCAAATAAATCAATCTTCTTCTTATTATTATTATTAAATAAATACACGGTATTATTATGAAAATATTAAAAGGTCAGAATGATTTTTCTTTCCATATTTTTGTGTGTGTGTGTATAAAATTCTGTATTGATTTTTGGTGTGCAATGAAGCATAATTGTACTTTATTGTATAATTGTGTCACTTTCTTGTAATACACATTGACATATATTCTACCGACGTACGTTAGTACATATATATCGATGGTAATACATAAGGTAGTTTCGACAGTTACAATATTGTTCAAAAAGTTCGAAGTTGTTCGTCGGTAATTTAAACAATGTAAATACGTTTTAGGGATAGATGGAGAATCACATCACAGGTTGTAGGTGGTACTAATGAAAAATGTGTCTAGAAAGTTCCAAACTCCGAGGCAACGGAGCGTACCGAATCCAAAATAACCGAACAGGCCGAGGGCGAAATTAAGATACTTACAAAATAATAAACGAAACTTAAGACCTCTTAAAGTGTCATAAAAATGCCCCCCGAAATATCTCGAACGTCTGTCAACGCCTACCCGAATTAGAACCCTTTATCTCTGAAAATTCCATTTACCTTCGCACTCTCGAATGACAAAGACATTGGAGAAAAAATTCGACAGTGTCCCAATCGAAATTCAATACCAATTAAACCATCCAAGCCCGCATTGTCTGTGAGATAGTATAAATTAAAGAATTTTTCGGCTCCATTCTGTTCCCGAATGTCTCATTTAAATTAAGAAAAAGTCTCATATCTCGTTCGCGCCGGTGGGGGGTTGGGAAAGGGTAAGGTATTTTTCTTGGAGGGGCAGAGGGGGAAAAATGCGTAGCCACTCACACATTTGTGCGTGAGTAAATACCGACGCACACAGACGCGCCGCTGTATGTAAAACACTTTAAGAAGCGGAGAAGAAATGCGAGAAGCTTAGCGGTCACAGGGTGTTTGGAAAAGGGCTGTCTTAACGATTGTTCATAATTTATTTGAGCTCACGAAATTCTAAACAAAAGCGGTTTTTTATCTAAGCTGGTGCTTCCCATTGATTTAAATAAGTGTCAGATTTAATTGTTACAAGCTTTTTATTTCAGGCTAACTACACCTTGTATTAAATGTGCAAAGCTTAGTTACTGTAATTTAGGAGAACATATTTTTTGAAAAAAAAAACAAATGATTTTGAAGAAAGCATAAACAAAAAATTTCAAATGTAATTCCGCACATGAATTTCGAAAAACTCAGAGTTGCGAGCCGGGGTTTGAACCCACGACCCTCTGCTTGAGAGGCGATAGGTCAAACCATTAGGCCACCACGGCGATTACATTTGAAATTTACCACGAGCTATGCGGTGAAGGAAAACATCGTGAGGAAACCTGCACAAACCTGCGAAGCAATTCAATGGTGCGTGTGAAGTTCCCAATCCGCACTAGGCCTGCGTGGGAACTATGGCCATGTTAAATTTTAAATGTAATTTCGCACAAATTCAGAGGTGCGGGCCCGGGTTCGAACCCACGTCCTTCTGTTTAAGATGCCATAGGTCAAACCACTAGGCTACCACGCCTCGCTGCTGAACTAAAATTACAAAGAGAATAACATTAGGGGTAAATTTCCACATGCTACATTTTAAGATTAAAGTTACTTCTGGTGCAGGTACAAACCTATTTTCTTGCCAAATTTATTGTCTCTTGCCTATATTATCCCACTGCTGGGCATAGACGTCCGCTCAGAACGAGAGGTGTGCTGTAGCTCCCACACGGCCCCAGCATTATTAAAAACTATCAGCACTATTAATTAATTATTATTAATAATAATATATTTCTTAACAATAAAAATAATTTGAAATTGACAACACCCTGTCCAGTGGGGGTAAAAGCGAAAGGGTTGCGGGGCCTCCCGGGGGTGTCCACCGTCTTCTTACAACCTTTTTACAGAGGGGGGCACAGAGTAGACTCGGACAGAGACGAACGCAGCTCTGTTGGGGAGTACTCTGTACTGTTTTTGAATTTTTGGGTTGGAAATTTATACAGGAATAATCGTTTGGAGGTCATTTGGAGTTTTTTGTGGTCAGGTCTTTAGTAAATTTATTTTTTTGCGGTATTTGTTTAGGTCAAGTCCCCTGCCAGTTGAATTATCTACTTCCAGTGGTCAGATTAACTTGAAATATGGTAGCATGTATAGATTAAACGGCAATGCAAGTAGAGTTAACAAAAAGTACAGACAGCATGCGTGATTGTAGTAAACATATTTTTTTCAAAAGTTATGGATTTTGACGATCTTAGGTACCTAAATAGCAATTCAGTTCATTTATTTTACACAAATTTTGCTATGATATTGAGTATGAAGATTGAAAGAGATCTTCTTAAGCGGTGTAATGATGGTGTTTTGCTTTTAAAATAATTATTATTGATTGTTATTAAACTTTTTGTTTTAAAGACAATTTTCTTAAAAAAACTGTTTTACAGTAGTCTCCTTGCTCACTTTGATTTGTTTTAATGTATATTTGAAAATAGGCACAGTTTAAAATATTGTACAGTTTAATTTTCAATTAATTTTCAATCATCCAAATCCATATGAAAGTATTTATTGTTTATTACACATTCAAAAACCCCACTCGCTCCTAGCTCCTAAAGTCGGTTGTCGCCAAGAATGTTGTATTAGCAACCCCCCCACCCCACGCGGGGGGTGTAATTGCAAAATAAAATTAGCCGGAACGGGTACGTGCTCAATTTGCGCCTCCCAGCACTGATTTGTTTTCGTTTCTTGCCTTGCTCTTGCCATGTCCACGTCTTGCCTCTCTTGCCAGTCTCTCGGTATCGCAAGCTACTCTGTACGCATTTTCTTAGCCTATATATTATCGATCCGAACGTTATGCTCTGCCATATTGTTTCAGACGTCGCTGAACAAAAGCCAGTGCCGATACTTGTGATACGTTTATGTTTTTCCTTTTTTTTTTGCTTTTATCGACAGCCAGTGGCCATAAATACTGGCTGAATACAAAAAGTAAACTTATAAGTAATTTGAATAACGAATAGGAGTTTTTGATGTATTTATTTTTTAATTATTATTTTTAATGCCTGGCTACAAGGTTAAGACGGATGAGGGTACTGGCTGGATATAAAAAAACGGTTCTGAAACTGAGTATTTCGAAAAGCGGTTTGTAAATACCGCGCCCGCAAACTTCGCCAGTTGAACGTGGAATATGGTTAAAAAAACCAGCGTGATTCCATCCGCGATATTTAAAAAGGCGGCTGAAACTTTCGGCCGGACTCCGGAGTCAATGGCTTTTTTTATTTTCGCGTTTTCTTCCTTTTCCGGTTGAACTTTGGCGAAGTTTTATTTTGTAGGAGCTCCACGAGTGTCAGTTTGGCGTTCGTCCCGCAATTTTCCGCGGCTGCCTCGATAATTGCGGGCACAGGTGGGAATATTTTCTGGCTTTAATTTCGACTTTGGAAACTTTTCAGCAAGCCTCTATACCTCTTCCTAGATACATAAATACATGCCAGTGTTGCCAGTACATGGCCGTATTAACCAATGCACGTACACGCCTTCACATACGCCGATCACCACCCATTCACGGCGCACACGTGGCACGCCCATCGCGTCACACGCCCACCGTCATGTGCCATATATGTCCCATGTGACACACATGGGCGTAGCGTTCACTGCGCATGACGGGGCGTGGCGTAACACAAGCGTAACGTGAACGTTCACGGCTGTGTGCGTAACGTGAAACGTGACAGCTATTTATTTCACCGCCCGTCCTCACGATAAATGAGTTATAATTTATTTTTACCCAAAAGGGTAAGGTAATTAATGGATAAATTGGCTATTCCGAGTTTTCGGGTAATGAGGTGAGATTGAGATTAAAACTCGGATGTTGGAGGGAAAAATGGGTAACTTTAGTTTTAGTTGACTCTAGTTAATTATTAACGGGGCCTTTTAGCCGGTAATCTGCTATTAAAATTCAGTAGAACGGATTGGCGGGAGATCTTGGATTTGTCATAATTATTATAATGAGTCGGGTTTTGGATTGTATCTACCTATGTACTTGGGTTGATTGGTCGAACTTTCCATTTAGGGATTAAATGTGAGGAATAAGTATGAAAAGTGTGTGCGTGCGCAGCTGTTTAGGTCTGATAGTGAATGTAGGTACATAATTTTATGAAGTCGATTGAATTGACTACTACCTACCTATACAAGGTGGGCCCTGTAACAGGAGCAAAATATTAAACCACAGCTTCCACTCTTCATCTTGAGCTTATTTAGTTCTACAACTGTTGAAAATAACTTGTATTATGATTTTTATTATAGTTTAAAGTTTAATTAGACAAGCAATGTATTGCGAAATCCGTCATTTTGTTACGTGACAGGCGATGTCATTTAGGCTATTGGATGCCGTACATTGAAAATGCCATTTAATTTGTTTTGAATCAACATAATGATAAAATTACTTAATTTTTTAAAGTTGCAGAACTAAAATAGAGTAAATCATACAGTAATTGGGCACGGTACAGTAATTGCCCACTTGAATTAAATCAAAAATTTACAAAGAAAAGTGGTGATAAATCATAACAAATATCGTGCTAATTATAATAATCTAGGGTGACGGCACCAATCATGGACATGTTAAGCACAGCAGTACCCAGTAATGGACAGCAGGGATTCAACGCCTTATAGCTCACCATTCATGAACTTTACCAGTTATGATCATCAGTTATCAGCACATAAGTGTTTAGTTTTAGAAAAAGTAGCGTCCGTTTCTTAATATTGGGTTAGCGGAAAAATATTTCATTATTGGTTCCTGTCCATGACTGGTGCCGTCTAGTCGCTTTTATCATTAAATTATTTGTATTATTCTTGTTTCATATAAAAAAAACAAGTGGGCAATTACTGTAACGTGGCCAATTACGGTATGGTTGACCTAGTTCCATTTGAGTAGCAGAACCTGTGTTTTAATTTTTTGCTCCTGTTACAGGGCTCACCCGGTACATGCCACGAACGATTTTATGCGTAAGCCTAAAGGCGCTATTAGATTAGACTTGATCATTTTGTAATGCCGTGGTGGCCCAGTGGTTTGGCATATGGACTTTCAAGCTGAGGATCGTGGATTCAAATCCGGGCTGGAATCTCTACGATTTTCGATATTGATATGTGAAATCATGATGATGATGATGTGAAATTACATTTAAAAATTATCATGAGGTTAGCGGTAAATAAAAACGTCGTGAGGATACCTGCACAACGTGCGGCGAGATTATGTGAAGATGAGAAAAAGAGAAGTGACGTGAAGAAGAAGATTATTATGTGAAGTTCCCAATCCGCACTGGGTCCACGTGGGAACTACGGCCCAAGACCTCTCAATCTGAGAGGAGACCTGTACACAGCCAGCCAGTTATTTTTTTGTATTTCGAGAGGGTGGAAAACGAGCAAGCGGGTCGTCTGATGGGAAATGATCGCTTCCGTTCATGAATACCAACAACTAAAGAAGATTCACTGATCAGTTTCCGGTATATTGGCTGGGTTGATGATGATAATGATGATGAAATACATTTCTACTATCAATTACATAAAATAAAAAGTAAACAAAACCAATAGTGCCCTTAAAAACACTTTTTAAAAACTACTATTTAACCACACCAAAACCACTTACCACAGCTCCTCAAAATTAAGTTAGGACTTATTCTTTATTATTCAGACTGCATTGTTATATTTGTATCCCCATATGGTGACAAACGAGCGCAGCGGGTAGGGTGACCATTAAACTCTGTCAAAGTGTCCCAGGAATTCAGGTAGTGTGGTTGACGGATGGACTGTCCGCGGGCGGCCGCTGTGTGGTCACTGTAATATAGTGTATTGTTTGATAGGGTGATGTTTTTTTTGGACTTTTGTAATTATAATTTATTTATTTATCAATCAATGAAAATATTATACCATGTAGAGCTTGTTTAAATTAAAATGACGCATGGCTCACTCAACTAACAGCATTTTTTTTGAATAACCGCCCGAGTCTAACGAGAAACTAAATCCGCGTTAGACTCAAGTGGTTATTGTAAGATTTCCTGTCTTACTTATTTGTCATAATGAACTGATTTAGTTGATCGAGCCACGCGTCATTTTTAACCGACTTCAAAAAAAAGAAGGAGGTTATCAATTCGGTTGTTTTTTTTTTTTAGCTTAGACAAGCTCTACCAATGGCTAGTAATTTCGAAACATGAAAATAATCTTAATCACAAATACTAACAGTATCAAATTAATAAATAATAAAATTGTAAAGTAGGAATAATAAACTAGCTGCTACGCGCGACTTCGTCTGCGAAGTACCTATTCGTATATCGCGCTCTCGAGAACAACTATTTTTTTTAAAAGTAAAAGGTATCCTTATATGTCTGTCTTCTATTTAGATGTATGTCTAATTTAGTGGTAAATAATTCAGTGAAAGCGGAATAAATTTTATTCCGCTTTATTTTAAATATAAATGGGAAAGTGATTTTATTTAATAAATTAGATGGACGGACAAACTACTCACGGACTTAGGCGTCTAGGTTGGCAACGCATCTGCAATCCCCCTGGTGGTGCAGGTGTCTATGGGCGGTGGTGATCTCTTATCATCAGGAGACCCACTTGCTCGTTTGCCATCCAGTTGAATAAAAAATAAAAAAAAACAGCAGACATCTGGGTCCCGTTATCACCACTTGGATACAAGGCCCTAAAAGTATTTAATTTTATTTTGTATACAAACGTCCATTGATTGGCAATTGATGACATACAAATTGGAACGTGATTAACTTAGTTGAATAATAAAATAGTAGGTATAATCAGTTCGCCTGAAGATAATTCTCTTCTAAAATTCCTACAAATACTGTAAAAGTGAAACGAATGCTTTGCTGATTTATATAGCATTAAATCAGACGTAAAATATTTTGTGTATGGATAAACTACGACTCAAAGATGTAAATATGTAGTGTCAATTTTTATCTCTGAGATTTTCAGTGTCAACGGACGCGTTAACACTTCCACGCATGTAATAGCTAGTTAAGTACGTTAATTGGTTACTTAAATACCTATTTAAGTTCGACGAATGGAGGCATCTGATTGTTATTCTAAGTAATATTACACCTAAATGAGAATCTGAGTCCATTCATTCGTTTGTTACGTTTTCATGCTTAAAGTACTGAATAAAGGGTAACCAGATTTGAATTCGATAAACGAATTATTTGCAGACTATGTCGCAGCCAACAGCTTGCATCAAATATTTTATAGTAAATTAAAATTTTACCTGTATTCCAATATCTCCATTTATTGGGACAAGAATTAGGAGCAGCCTGTATGAGCCGAGGCGGCCGTATAAGAGTGATTAGTATTAAACACACAGAGGCGATGCATGTCACAGTAGCTTGG
This sequence comes from Choristoneura fumiferana, assembly GCF_025370935.1. Lineage (NCBI taxonomy): Eukaryota > Metazoa > Arthropoda > Insecta > Lepidoptera > Tortricidae > Choristoneura > Choristoneura fumiferana. Next base: position 14,020,877 of record NC_133494.1, read on the forward strand.
GTGGTGTGTTCCCGTTTCGACATACGGCTCGATTGGGCATATTATTATAGCACAGTAAAATTAAAAATAGTGCATAAAAAAGTTGCCATGTGTAACAACCTAACATAGAAAGGTTGGAGAACCCTCGACATTGTCATTTTAAAGTACAGTATCTCCAAAACGGCTGAACCGATTTTAATGAAACAAAGCTAAAAACGATTGTAAGGAAATTTGCTTTCACATGAAGTACCTAATAGTGTAAGTACTATTTTCATCACACTTGCTCGTAAACAGTGTCGTAACATGCAGGCTACCTTGGTTGCAACCCTCCAAATAAAACCCTCGACCTTATGTGCTTGTCATGAAACCCGTGGTCGGTAAGTGAGTGTTACTGCATGGCGCGCTGCTGCTCCATGCGCGCGCTGCGGCAGGATCAGATCACACGCACACGCACGCTGGGGGTCATGCTGCGGGAGGGGGAGGGCGGCTAGCGGAAGGTATCGCCAATATTAGGAAGTATTATATTTTTTCTTTTAGAAATATAAAATTTTACTCGCAAATGTGATGAAAAACATTGTATGTCGCACGGGCGGTACTAGAATTACGAACATCGACTCATTCTAATAGGCTCTCGTTCGTAATTCCTTATTTACCGCCCTTAAGACACAATGTACTATTTCATACTTGCGGTTTCAAAAACTGTTCCTTGATGAATGATTCAATAATCATAGCTTCGAAAAACAGAGTGACCGTCGGACAACGATGGATATAAGAATATAAAAAGTCGAGGTAAAATATTTAGACACAGTAAGTACTAACTAGAAAAAGATAAAATATTGCTCTAAAAATACAAAAGCACCCAAGTAAAAAGCGACATAAAAATGACCTGTCATTTTTTTTTTCTTTACATAGCACCACATCTGAGACAGTGGAGAGGAAGCCTGTGCCCAACAGTGGGACATAGGTATATAGGGCTGAGATGATGATGATGATTCCAAATCACGTGTCAAGGAGTGACGTAGAACCGGGTTCAAATCCAAGTATTAGCTTACCGAGTACTGCCTTTTCGCAACGTAACGTTTGGCAACCTGTTTCATTTCGCAACTTTTTTTTCGAAAATTGTAAATATTTCAGGATTTATTTCAGGGCCATCGTGTAGAATCCTTTAGGTTAGGTTAGTTTTATAAAATCCTGAAATATTTACAGTTTCAGAAATGTTAAACAGTTGGGAAATGAAAAGTTGCGAAATGAAACAGGTTGCCAAACGTTATTCGCCGAAACATTAGTAAACCATCAGCTTAACTAACTAATCTGTTGTTTACTATTGTTGTCTCGTTTCAGTAGAAATAATAAAAGAGTAAAAGGAAAATTAAAATACGAGTAATTTTCCAGTAATTAGTGATCGGATTAGATTCTGGATTCCGTAAACAAATAAACTGTTCGTCCTTGACCGTTCGACATTGATTTTAAATCGAAAATACAAACTGAGACATGGATGCACAGAAAAACCAGAAAAAGAGACCAGCGCTGAGAAGCGAACCCAGGTCCTCAGCAATCCGTGCTGCGTGCTATAACCCCTACACCACCGCTGGACAGGAGTTAGACACGAATTTCTCCTATGCAGCAGCACTAGCGACATCTATGGTTTTTCTGTGCATCCATGTCTCAGTTTGTATTTTAGATATGGTTTAACGGGATACCCCGTAAAAGTAAGGAATTTGGAGTTGAAATAAAAAAATCAAAAAGACTCCAAAAAACCAATCATAATTGATTTTAAAATTAAAAATAGGAAATATTTAATGTTAGAGCACGTAGAGCACCATTGCTTTTCGTTTATCTTGAAAACAAAACAGTTTTGCTTCTGGAAGTCTCAAGTCGAAGAGTCCTCCTAACACAGGTGCAAAACGCCTACTCGGAGGCCTCTCCATTTATTTGTCACCCTACCCATTGATTGTGAGGAATTAAATAATTTTTTTGATTTTTTTTTGAAGATTACTCAAAAAAAAAAGTTAAAGTTGCAAAACGTCAAATTGATAGATAACATTAATGCACTCGGTTATAGAGGAGGAGGAAGATTATATCTATCTATCTATCTATCTAACTGTTTTGTTAGAACACTTATCTGTGAAAGTGTTATTATTACACAGATAATACTAACATCAAAGTCGATTTTGTTATTACATTCAAATTTCGAACGTCTTTAAAATGCAAAGCAATTCGATTGAGCATCTGTTCCAAGATTAGTCGAGATGCCGTTTTTTTCGAAATAAAACGTCAATTGCAAACAATTTTGATAAATCTCGCACGTTACTTGATATCTAATGATATGACAGTTGGGGCCGCGTATCTAAGTTTGTTTCTGAATTCAACTGTACAGTCACCAGCACCAATATCTGACACAACAAGCGTGCATAAATATCTGATACGACTCTATTTCTAGGGCTGGAACGACGTGTCAGATATTTTTGCACGCTCCGCTGTGGCAGATATTAATTCTGGTGACTGTACACACACTCATGTATGTAAGAGTCACTTTAACTACTAATCGAAATGAAATCATACCCAACGGGAATCTCTACCTAAAAGTTGTATTAGTCAAATGAGACACGGAGCGCCGGACGGAGTGTCCCAACAGATCACGTGTAGAGATACCCACTAGATCCACAGATAATGGATCATATGGTGTACTCTACGCATTAAAATTTCCTGTCTTGTCTAAAATGGTATAAATAATAGACGACGATGAGCCAAGTTGCCCGAAAGAAATGGATAATATTATTTATAATAATCTAGGCGATCGTAGGCGACAGGCTAGCAACTGTCACTATATTACCGTTTTTGTCAAACTTAAAACCTAAAACTGCTAAAAGTGGCTCCGTAGCGGTAAAGTTTCGCGTGCTCTGCCTACCCCATTTGGGAATACAGTGTGGATAATAATCTAACTTAGAAAAGTTAAAAACTATAAAAACCCCCCAACATTGTCAGAATAATGTTTACTATATCTAAAACGACTGAACCGATTTTATTGAAACATAGCTAAATAACTCACTTTCACGTAAACAGCTGCATCGCAATTGGTCCATCCGTTTGAGAGCTACAATGCCACAGAAGACAGATAGACATTGGCGTCAAACTTATAACAGGGCTTTTGCGATGGGGGTTAAAAATAAGGGTAGTTAGTATATAATTAAGATTAGGATGTACTATTGACCTTGAATCAGTAAAAACCATTATATTGTAACCAGTTAGGTTAGTAAATCCTACTCCTGCTAATATTATAAATGCGAAAGTTTGTGTGTTTCGTGTGTGTTTGGTACTCCTTCAGGCTAAAACAGTTAAACGGATTTGAATAAAATTTGGTTTGTAGATAGCTAGACGTCTGAAATAACACATAGTATACTTTTTATCCCGACATTCCTACGGGATTAGGATAAAATCTTGACCAAACCACAATGTAATTTAGGGAAATTCCCATGGGAAATTGTCAACTGCATGGGATTTGATGGATTAGGTAGATATACGTGCGAAACCGCGGGCAATACCTAGTGCCAACATACAATATAGACCACTAGATCCCAAACATTTCAATCTTACACAACCGACTACCACCACTTAACCATAAGCTGTTTAAACGAACCAATTTACTTTGAGCCCGGTGTCACCACATTCGTCGCGTACACCAAGACCAAAATACACTGGTACTTGTAAGTATTTATTATAATAATGCTCACAGTGTAGTAATCATAGATTGCGGATAGTGGAGATATGATCGGTTGTGATGAATGGGCCAGGGTAGGGTATGTCTTCGGACCATGCAATGCTTAGAATACCTAGGCTTAGATTTAAGTAGCTACTGTATTGGATCACTTTGTTAGGCGTTGTGATAAGGCTACTATATTTTACTGGCTTATCTAAAGCTGTCACAGTATCCATCATCATCATCATCATGTTTGTCCGTCTTTCACGTCGACATGGAGCGACAGATCGACGTGATTTTTGGCATAAAGATAGTTTATGGGCCATAGAGTGACATTGGCTACTTTTGCCCGGAAAAATGCAGTTCCCGAGGGAACGGCGCGCGATAACCGAATTCCACGCGGGCGAAGCCGCGGGCAAAAGCTAGTAGTTATTAAATAATATAGGAACATTTCAACCCATAGTTAGATAAGGTTTTACTGAAAATTACTAACAGGTGTAAGCTTGCCTTCGGAATCCAGAAGCGTAATAGTATGTTCTTGACCAGGCTATTATATTTCAGAATTATATTATAGTTTTCACATTGGGAGACGAATACCATACGAAGATCTCATCAAAAACATTACTTAACTTAAATATACATATGTAAAAAGATGCAAGTTTCGCAACGCAGTTCTTTTGGCGGGAGTACTTATATAGACAATTTAAATTGTCAGTGGCAGTGACCGTAAACAATCCATACTGAATTTAATTTTTCTATAATTCAATGGAAAGAATCGAATGCAAACTTCATTCGCTCGTAGAATCCTACTTATTATTCAACAGAGATTGATGATTAGTATCGCTTATCTTTTAATTTATTTTTATCACGTTAGGGTAATGTAAAAATTGTTTTCTATGGGTATTCCTCATTGACACAACTTTGCTACACATCAATCATACTTTATAGTTGCAATAAGCGTAATTATCGGAGCAAACATATGTTCATCGCAACTCTATCGTATGGTACCGTTATTACTATCAAAAGCGCATGCATTAGCTTTCGCCATAGTTTGCGAAGCTCCATTTTCAGAGCTTCTAGTAAGCTTACATTTATGAAGATGCTTCACTCTATCATGATACTCGCAAAATCGCAAATAAAAAACAAAAGCGTTTAGACTCAGCTACACAGTGTATAAAAAAATCAGTGAAGTGTTTTATTGCTAAAAATCATTAGCAGATCGCATTTATATATCATGGCATCAAAAGACTCCTGCTATTTTATATTTTTATCAAAACAAAATCTAGCATCGCTTTGCTGCAAAATTTTAATAAACCTATTTGTCGGCAAAAACGTGCGTAGAGTTATAAAGCTGAAGTTAATATCAAATCCATCCAATAACAATACCAATCCAATACCAATCGCCATCAAAAGACACAGTCATTAAAAAAAGGTGTTTTCATACAAATTGCTGCGAAAACAAAACCTATATGCACTTCCAGTTGCTCTTGTAGTATAAAAAATGATCAAAGTTAGAAAATCTTAATCGTTTTATGTCCGTCTGTCTGTATTATTATACAGACCCAATTTAAAATGACCCCATAAAGCGTACAATTTGCTTATGAGCAGGGCTCTGCTAACACTGGATAATCATAAATACCTACAAATTTATACGGAACCCTCAGTGCGCGAGTCAGGCTGTCATACCCTGTGCCATGTAGCAAGTAGGACCTTTTAACCGAGTGCGTTAAAGGCGATACTATCTTTGGACTGAAGTCGCCGCCGGCTAGCATCGCTCGCTCGGCTATCTATATCTATAGTTCGGACTTGTACCGATTTAGGATTTTGATCAATGTTTTGTTAGACATTTCGTCAAAGCCTCAATATGTCCCAATGTTGGGCACAAGCTTTCTCCTAGAATGAGAGGCTGGGACGATAATTCTGACGTGGGTCCAGTACGGAATGAATTTTGCACACACCATTAAAATCGCATCGCAGGTTTGTGCAGCTTTACGGTGAAAGAAAACTTTTTAAGGAAACTTACACCTTCGATGAAATTTAAAGGTGTGTGTTAAGTTCTCATTTTGCTCAAGGTCCGCGTGGGAAGTACGACACGAGCTCTCGCATTTTTCGCAGTCTACTAAAGGCCGGGATGATCACGCAAGACCTTCTTTGACCCTTGGGAGTCTATAATAGACCCACTTAACTGTTCTACTATTGTCGTCACTGCTGGACATAATATAAGCCTCCCTCAATGAGCGCCATTGAACTATTATATACCTTTCACCTCGCCTTTGTATGATGTATCTCAATTTATTTATTTTTTAGTTTATGACGGTGGAAGCATTCTACACTTCTACTGAACGTAAATATAGTTACATGTTTAATTTTAGTTTTGTAACTAAGGGACCCCATACATCCCTGTATTATAATAGGTATTATTGTTCTTTTCATGTAATGTTTTCTTTAATTTTATACTGCAGTTTTAAGTATTTTCTTTGTAACTAGCTGTTGCCCGCGACTTTACCGCTGTCCCGCGGGATCTATGCAATTTTCCGGGATAAAAACAATTCTATGTCCTTCCCGGGGACTCAAAATATATGTATACCGAATTTCATCTAAATCGGTTCAGCGGTTTAGACGTGATTGAGTAACACAGTAACAACATCCAAACATCTAAACATCCAAACATCTTCACAACCTTTCACATTTATAATATGTATTGTAGTAGGATAAGTAGTAGGATTACTTTGTTTCGAAAAAATGACTTTCTGCCAAGTTTCTTGCAGCACATTCTTCTTGGCAATGATGGTCTTTCCGAAAGCGATGGTAGTTTAAAAAAATGAAGTGCCTATTGCGGCATTTACTGAATAAACGATTTGAAATTTGAAAATGTCAAATAATATTTGTTTCTTTTTTTTATTTAATAAAGGGTTTATACACATGCATACAATTACTGACTATGAATTGAGCAACGTAAAGCACAGCGAGGCAGGTTGTAATCGCGGGCGGAGTGAAAATGGCTGGCAGGACATGCGGCTTACGCAATATGGACGCGATAAACCGTATGGACGCGGCAATATGGACTTAAAATCATCGTCATTATTATTAAAGCAGGGCAGGATGAAATAGCCAGCAGTGAGAATGACCTGCAAAATAAGCGTATTCTTACCCAATAAGGACGCGTGAAGCTGTGGACGCGGCAATATGGACTTAAAATCATCATCTTCATCCATCATCTCAACTTACCTATATTATATGTCCCCTATGGGCATAGGCATTCGCAGGTTTGTGCAGGTGTCCTCACGGTGTTTTCCTTCGCCGTAAAGCTCATCGTAAATTACCAACAATAAAAACCCCTATATAGTTAATATTCTAGATTCCTAAAAATATACAACTAGTCCGCCAGATTGATTAAAAAAAATATCGAATACCTACGTAAAATGAACTAAAAGAATTTCTTAGCTCACCCGCGACCTTATGATAGCTAAGTTTATGCAAGATATGCGTGTTCATACAGTGCCTCCACCTCCACACCGTAAGAACACACACAAATAACACAAACCCATCTATCACCACCACCACACTACACTGACGCGTTTCGAACTCAACCAGAGCTCATCTTCAGAGCATCAAAACCGTACACTATGCTACCAGATGTTAGACTGACATCTGACAGCATGAGTCTAAGATCTGGTAGCATGTGTACGGTTGTGTTGCTCTGAGGATGAGCTCTGGTTGAGTCCGAAACGCGTCAGTGTAGAGTGGTGGTGGTGATAGACAGATGGGTTTGTGTGATTCGTGTGTGTTCTTACAGTGTGGAGGTGGAGGAATTGCATGAACTCGCATATCTTGCATAAACTTAGCTATCATAAGGTCGTGGCTCGTGGGTGAGCAAAGAAATTATTTTAGTATATACTTACATAGATTTTTATTTTACCCAAAAACTAACCAATTGTCATATTGTCTTATCCAAATGAATTCAACTCTTAGCTTCGTACAAAAGTGATAACAAATTTACACCGGCCAAACCTCTATGCAATGATTACACTACAGCGAACAATGTACTATTATAGCCTATCTTATTACGATAACCATGGGCTTTAAACATACACAACTATAATTTTATACATCATCATCATCATCTCAGCCTACATGTCTATGAAAGGCATATACCTCTTCGGAATGAAAGGGACTGGACCATAGTTCCCATATGTAACTTCATACATCATCTCGGCCTTTATATGCCCCACTGGAGGGCAAATTGCGACGTAATCGGCTAAGCATGGGAATTATGTGGCAAAAATTATACTAAATATATTGACCCGGATAACTCACGTCTTAAATCGAGTTTAGCTCGACATGTTTCGGGCTAATCCGTAGCCCTTCGTCTTCGGAGCAACGCGACTCAGCGGCTGCTGCAACACGCGAAACTGACACCGGCACACAACTACCCGCGTTTTCATCATCATTACAACTGTCAAATGTAGGGTAGCACACAACACACAATTTAAGACGTGAGTTATCCGGGCCAATATATTTAATATGAGTGAGTCTCACGGTAGTTTATGTTCAAAAATTATACTATCAAAAATACGTTGCTTGGAAATTTCAATTACTTACTACTAAAGATCGCTGGTATCGATCTTTACTTGTAATTGATTAGTCGCTAAACTTCGGTTGATACCCGGCCAAATTTCGGTTGTACGACAAAACACGATATAATTTTGGCATACCAGTTAACGCAATAACATTGTGGACATACCAGTTAAGGAAAACTGCAACCCAATTTCTACGAGTTCTAATTTTTCTAATTTAGGTAATAATTAAAATACCCAATTACGTATGTTTAGATCTTATGATTTTTCGTAGGTAGGTACTTTTGTCGAAACATCTAGAGCATACAAATATTGGTTCCAATCATTTCACCGTAGAGATCAGACCGATGTCTAAGACGTGTGTCTCTCGTTTAAAAAACAAAGCACTTCCGTTCCATATCAAGGTATTCAATCAAACGTGACTTTAGAAGAATCACCGTAAAGCCAAGATTTATGCCCGCCTATGACCACCATGACTGATTGTCGCTACACGGCACACGTTAAAAAACCCGGCCACCGAACTCTTGTCTATTTATAATAGTACAGGAGGTGATGGTATAAATATTCTGTCAATTAATAAAAATCTAATGTAGATAAATAAAAAATAAATATCATGGACACTTGACACCAATTGCCGTAGTCCCAAAAATTCAAATTGAAATTCAGATCATTTATTTAGTAAATAGGCCGCAATGGGCACTTTTACACGTTATTTTTAAACTACCAGCGCTTTCGGAAAGACCATCATTGCCAAGAAGAATGCGCCGCAAGAAACTTAAAAACTACAGTATACAATTGAAGAAAAAATTACAAACTAAGTAAAGCTTGTACTATGGGTACTAGGGAATGGATAAAAATACTTATATTGATAAATATATACTTAAATACATATTAAACATCCAAGACCCGAGAACAAACAATCGTATAATACAAATATTTGCCCCGACCGGGGATCGAACCAGGGACCTCACAAGGTTCATAATCAGTTTCTAACCACTTGGCCATCCGGTCGTCAAGGATATAATATACAGATATAGTATAAAGATAATACCTGTGCACTATAATTGAATAAACTTCTGGGTAAAAAATAATATTATACTTAGAGCCTGTTTCACCATCATTGATTAAATTCATGTGACGGGTAAATGTGATGCCGTCCCTGTTTGTTTTGTTCGAGTAGACGAAGATGGCATCAAAATAGAAAATATAAATATTTATTCGCTGTTCGTAATCGCAGCGAACACAATTACAATAAAAACAAGTATTAAGTACACGTTACACGTCACATTTATCCGTCGAACAAAATTAATCAATGTGTGGTAAAATAGCCCCTTAGTCCGTTAGTTAGATCATCAGCCAGAATACTTATTGCTTCTTTTGTCAGTGAAACTAAAAATTACCAAGATTAAGCGCAAAGTTCGGGAGTGTAGGTCCGTGACTTCACTCCTCAGTAAAAAGTGTACGTAGGTCGTCACACGGAGCTTTAACCGGCTAAACAAAACCAAACCATATTCCATAATTAAATAAAAAAATCTGCTCTCACTGCACGCCAATGTTCAGTGTAGGGTACTTATCAAATTCATTTAGCTTGACAAGCTTTTCAAACTATCTCTAATTGACTGATAAAACTTTGTATCGGCACCCTCCACCCCGGCATCAATGCTCAACACTGACAATGTCTGACGATTTCTCCATTCATTCGTGTACAACAGTAATTATGAATGATAAGGGTGTAAATTTGAGACAGTAACAATAAAAAATGTAATAAAAAAAATGCTTCAAGCTCCCGTTTTAAAACTGCGTAGGCGACTCAGAAATGAACCGTGCGCAGAACACAACTACCGGTCGGTTTAAAAATCTCCTGCAGAGTAATAGTTGAGATTAAGTGAAGTTGCCGCGGGAGCTACTATAAAACGGTTATTACAATTTATAGGCGGCTGCGCTTAGCCGATTGTGGAATTATGGATGTACAAGATGTGCAGTATCTTTAAGACCTGACGATAGTCAAGTGTGAGTATAAAGGGCTGCTTGGACTGTGCGAGAAATATCATGCGCCGCTTATAAATCTACTGCTGTGCGGCTTCGTAATCATCATCATCATATCAGCTATAGGACGTCCGCTGTTAGACATAGGCCTCCCCCATAGAGCTCTAGTTGCTTCGATTGGAAGCGGCCTGCTTCCACCGTGAGCCCACTGCTTTAACTACGTTATCCGTCCATCTCTTTTCCTTTTAAAATCGTTTAATACAGTGGCTCATTTAGATCGGTCAGTACGGAAAAGTCTGAAACTATAAGACATACGAATATCTGTTCTTCGGAACCATGTCATCGATTTTAGTAACAAGAAAAACTGCATTCATACACATTAAAAAAAAACACTTTTACTCAGTTCGGGAATCAAACCCGGTCGTTTTGTAAAATAAAACATAAATTCAAAATTCAAATTCAAATGATTTATTCAGTAAATAGGCCGCAATGGGCACTTTTACACGTCATTTTTTAAACTACCAGCGCTTTCGGAAAGACCATCATTGCCAAGAAGAATGCGCCGCAAGAAACTTGGCAGAAAGTATTTTTTCATAATAATATAATTACAAATAAAATACTTAAAAACTATAATATACAATTAAAGAAAAAAAATACAAAAAATTATAATAATAAATACAGGGATGTATGGGGTCCCTTAGTTACAATACTAAACACTAACCATATCTAAACTATATCTACGTTCAGTGGAAGTGTAGAATGCTTCCACCGTCATACATTTTAAAATAATAATAACAATAATTTAGTTCTGAAATATACATTTCAAGTCAAATAACCATTAAGCTTTTGGATTTCGAAGGCAAGTTCACGTCTGCCGCCCCCAAAGTTAGCTCACACGCACTCATGTCATGCTCTGAAAGCAGAGCGGTACCGAGGGCATGGTATTGCTTCCGTTCCCATAAGCTCTATGGGATCGTCTTATACATTATTTCTATTTGGATATCGGTAGTGTCGGTGTCATAAGCAATAAATATTACTATGAAACACGGTATCTAGAATGAATAAAATGCATTGTCAATCAATCATCATCATCCCAGCCTATATGCGTCCCACTGCTGGGCACAGGCCTCCTCTCAGAACAAGAGGGCTTGGGCGTAGTTCCCACGCGGCCCAGTGCGGATTGGAACTTCACACGCACCATTGAATTGCTTCGCAGGTTTGTGCAGGTTTCCTCACGATGTTTTCCTTCACCGCAAAGCTCGTGGTAAATTTCAAATGTAATTCCGCACATGAATTTCGAAAAACTCAGAGGTGCGAGCCGGGGTTTGAACCACGACCCTCTGCTTGAGAGGCGATAGGTCAACACTAGGCCACCACGGCTTCTCACTAGGCCACCACGGCCATTTAATGCATTGTATTTCATATTATTTAATTTGATTTTATTTTTCAAAATGTCCGGGTTCGATTCCCGAGCTGAATACAAGTTTTTTTAAAACGTATGAATGCGGTTTTTCTTGTTACTAAAATCGATGACATGGTTCCTAAGAACAGATCTTCGTATGTCTTATAGTTTCAGACTTTTCCGTACTGACCGATCTAAATGAGCCACCCTGTACACTACCTGCTGCCGGATTTTTTTATTCTTAAAATAAGCATCGTAGGCCGGCAGTGACTCTCCTTGATTATGACAGGGTTCCATGGTGGCTTAGGAATCAAATTGGTTGATTTGTATTTGTGTTTTTAACCCTCGACGCAAAAAGAGGGGTGTTATAAGTGTGGCCGCTATGTGTGTCTGTCTGTGGTACCGTAGCTCTTAAACGGGTGGACCTTTGAAGTGAACTTTAACGTAAAATTTTTGTTGGTTAAGTTATATGTTTAGTGAGGTACAGATGGATATGCCGAAATTACAAGTTTTTTTTATATTGACTACGAATCCCTAAAATGCATGATTCAAGCAACAGCTAGTGTTTTTTTATTACTCGCGGAACCCGTCCGGGAGTCTTTACACTACCTAGGCTTTTTAAATAAACCACGATACAAAGCCTAGGAGCTACGTTTACTATTTTTATGCCTAGATCCTTTATTAGAGGGCTGACTTATAGGCTTGTTGGTTGGCCTGGGGCGGGGGTAAGTAGGATGATCTAGGGTAATCGGAGCTGTCGACGGTTGCCGCTAGTGACGCGATGGTGCGCGCGCGCAGGATGTAATAGGCTGTTACGCGGCTGCTGCGCGGAGGCACCTGGTAACTGTGCTAGACAACGTCGGTACAGAAAGAAAAGGACATGTCAGTGCTTTTTATAAGAAGCCTTTTTTAACTTGTAATTTTGTCTATAAAATATTTTTGCTTACTATTATTGATCGGCTTCAGATATTTTTTTTTTATTCGACTGGATGGCAAACGAGCAAGTGGGTCTCTTGATAATAAGAGATTACTACCACCCATAGACACCTGAACACCAGGGGATTGCAGTGCGTTGCCAACCTAGAGGCCTAAGATGGGATACCTCAAGTGCCAGTAATTTCACCGGCTGTCTTACTCTCCACGCCGAAACACAACAGTGCAAGCACTGCTATTTCACGGCAGGATTAGCGAGCAAGATGGTGGTAGCAATCCGGGCGGACCTTACACAAGGTCCTACCATCTGCAAAAATAAAATAAGCGCTGATTCGATTATGATTAAATTTTTCGGGATCTGTATTCATCGGACTTCAATTTTATTGTCGAAGTAAACAAAGCACACATTAAAAAAACCCACAAAACAGATGATTCTGCTTTTAGGGCGGACATTGAAAATCGAATTCAGTTTCGGAATTTCGATTCGAGATCCGTAAATACATCACACACATACGTTTATTTCAATTCCGAACGCACAGGAATGCGGAATTCTGAATCAGAGAAAAGTTCGAACGGAAAACTACTGTCTGTATGTGGTAGGTCCATAGATTTGTATGGATTTACTGCGTTCGATATCCCGAATCGATATTTCGAATCGAAATTCCGAAATTTAGATGTAGGTTAGACTTTAATAACTGACAAAGATAACGATCTACTTAATCCTGATGATATCACACATAGAATCAAAACTCGTGGACTGTGTAAAGTTATCAGTAAAACTGATCAATAGCTGTGCCTTGAACTAACAAATTCAAGATTACCGTTTAAAAATTACTTTGTAACCTTTATGCTAAAATATTAACAGGTTTAAAGATTTTAATTTCTTTCAATCTTTGTCCGACATGTTAAAGTACCTAGGGCGTCTTAATGTCCAAAAATATTTGAAACGCGTTTATATATGTTAAGGCTTTAGTCCAAATCGACCACTTATATCTTTCTCATTGATATAGCTAGCTGAACATAACTAACGCAACTAAAACCTGTTCAACTTGGATTAATATAATTTAAATCCGTTCTTAAACATATTGCACTAAACCACATACCCGTTCCTACATTCCGTCAGTAACAGTCAAGGTTCCGGTAGCGGACCGTAATAGGTGGGTACCTAAGGGCGTATCCATTGCGAAACGCAAGAATTCGCGGAGTGGGGACATTGTGAACGCAACTTTACTAAACACAGCAATTGGTTCGATAACTGACAGCTTGAAATATGGAATGAATATGGAACTACCGCTGCAAAGTTACCGGTGCGGCCGCTAGCGGCGCCACTGTCAACGCGGAATCAATAAATAAAAAAAACGCTGCGTTCAACGCAATGCGTTTGACACACATCAATTTGCATCAGATTATTTAATTGCCAAACATTGTCTTACGCGATGAGCGCAGCGGCAACCGCATGTTTGGTAATTAGATTGCGTGGATTGTGATTGGTTAGATAAGATGTACGTCAAACGCATTGCGCTTAACGCATTGTTTTCTCATGAAATAACCGAGCGCTTAATTCTTCTAAATTGAAACTTGATAAGCTAACCGTTTGGAACGTACGAGTAGTTTTAGTTCCAATTTTGGCCACTTGTAAGATTTAATTTGTGTCTCCACAGTCAGGTGAGTTAGAACTGGGCTTAATGCATTTTAGACGTTAATTCTTGGTAATGTGTCGTTTAGGTTATTTAATAGTTAATTTTGCGGTAACGACGTTTTAAACTACCTGTTCATTGAAATAGCTACTGATGTAGCAATGTAGAAAACAATACAGTGCTTCTTATTAAACAACACATAATGGTACAGTCACCAGCACCAATATCTGACACAACAAGCGTGCATAAATATCTGATACGATTCTACTTCTAGGGCGGAAGGAAGTGTCAGATATATCTGAATGCTTCTCTTTGGCAGATATTAATGCTGGTGACTGTACCTATGCACCTGCTGCCTACCCAGAAGCCTACGCAGAACAAATATATGAGAGGAGCAATTGGCGGCCCTATCGCTTAGAGTGATCTTTTCCAAGCAACATTTACAATAGACAGAAGTGAGAAGTAGGTACAGTAACCAGCATTAATATCTGCCACAGCGGAGCGTGCAAAAATATCTGACACGTCCTTGCGGCCCTAGAAATAGAGTCGTATCAGATATTTATGCACGCTTGTTGTGTCAGATATTGATGCTGGTGACTGTATGTGCATTTCAATATTTTCGAGTGATTATGTTTAAATGTTTTAATATTTAAACGGTAGGTACATGTTTTCAAAATTTGGTTCCCTAATGGCCTATTAAGCTGAATGATAAGTACAAAAATAGACCAGCAGCCAGCTAACATTCCTCAAAAACATAGAACTTCCTTTCTTTTTCAAATGATACAGACAGTGATATATTATGGCAGTGATGTGTCAATCAAAGTGATACGAACAGTGATAACCATTCAATAGCCTGTCGAAGTAAGCGGTAACCGCTGACATAATTACATTATCTCTCGTGTAATGTATAACTACTGTTAAGAGGAAGGTATCTTGTTATTAATAAATTAATTAATATATTAATGACAAGATATTAAGCTCGATCTCTCCTCGACAAGGAGACACGGATTGGTCATACCTCGGTTGTTAAGACGTGAATTATGATCCGTGTACCTTATTATAAAATGTATAACTTGCAAAATCAACATAGCTGTGATAGTTTTATCTAGACTAAAAATTTTAAAATGGATCACTAAATCGAGTGGTCATGATGGCAAATCTGCGACATTTTCGAAAGATCTATCGAACGAAATGCTTTACTACTGGATAAACGAGAAAAAATATCCAAATTTCGTGTACTTATGGGATAGGATCATTTTGCTGTGTACACCGACATAATTAGTTTTTAGGGTTCCGTACCCAAAAGGTGCCAACGGAACCCTATTGCTGAGACTCTGCTGTCTGTCTGTCTGTCTATCTGCCTGTCCGTCGTCTGTCCGTCCGTCTGTCACTGGGCTCTATCTCTTATCCCGCAATAGTTGGACATTTGAATTATTATGTATTACTGTGACCGCTATAATAACAAATACTAAAAACAAAATAAAAAACATTTAAGGGGAACTCCCTTACACACAATTTGTTTTTATTTGCTAATGACTAATGTTGTATAGATATGGCACAGAACCATTTGTGCGCGAGTCCGATTCGCTTTTGGTCTGTTTTATATATTTATTTCTATTACACTTCAAAGTTTATTCGAAGAAGCTGTGTAAACCATTTTTTTATGTTTGTAGCGTGGCAAGCGATGTCAATAATAGAAGCCTAATTATTAGGCTCTAGGATAGCGTATACATATTGATTATAGCCTATTTAGCCTAGCCTATTTAATTTGTATGAAAAAGGGAAAATCAAAAATACTCCATTATTTTTAAAAGTGTTCTGTTGACATTCAGTTTGACAAGTACAGTCACGTGTATTAATATCTGCCACAGCGGGGCGTGCAAAAAATCTGACACTTCTTATCGGCTCTAGAAATAGAGTTGTATTAAATATTTATGCACGCTTTGCTGTGTCAGATTTTGGTGCTAGCGACTGACGACCTATAAGTATGTTTTAAATAGCTTTTGCCCGTGGCTTCGCCCGCGTGGAATTCGGTTATCGCGCGCTGTTCTCTCAGGAACTGCAGGGCTACTACGAAACACGAAACTCGAAGTTCTTATCGTAGCGCCCTCTCGCTCTCGAATTAAATAGTATGTGTCGGAGGACCGCACGACACGAATTTCAAACTTCGAGTATCGTAGTAGCCCTGCTGTGCCTTTTTTCGGGATAAAAAGTAGCCTATGTCACTCTCTGGCCCATAAACTGTCTCTATGCCAAAAATCACGTTGATCTGTCGCTCCGTTTGACCTGAAAGACGGACAAACATACAAACACAGACTTTCGCATTTATAATAATTAGTATGGATTATTGGTCTTGTTAAAGGCCAAAGGACTAATAATGTTTTAATGTTTATTTGGGTACAATTTAACTTAGATCT
The DNA here is from genome assembly GCF_025370935.1 of Choristoneura fumiferana. Taxonomy (NCBI): domain Eukaryota; kingdom Metazoa; phylum Arthropoda; class Insecta; order Lepidoptera; family Tortricidae; genus Choristoneura; species Choristoneura fumiferana. The sequence goes on from NC_133494.1 coordinate 14,037,505, forward strand.
AATAAACTTATACCCAACATTAACCAATAAAGATGCCACCGTTAGAAAATACATAAAAATTAAAGAGGGTTGGTGTAGCCACATACCGTACGAGTATTATTACTTGTCATCAAGTAAAATTTGTCAATCCAGTGAGAATCAACTTGTCATGGCACCACGCCATCGGTATAAGTATCACAAAAACTACTACGAGCTTATAGTTAACCCGACTGCCAGTTAACTGGCTGATATAACCACAGCGTTATTACGACTGTAGCGATTACGTTCGGAATGTCAGGCATGTATGTAGTTAACTATACCCTAACTAGTAACTACCTAACTGTGTCATGGTGGCCATGTAGAAACCACTTTTAGTTTCGTTTTGTGGTTTTCATTTCGTTGTTTAACTTTGGTTTAATCACGAACAATTTTTCTTGCCATGAATAAAAATTTAATATAAAAATATTTTATAATGTCACTTATTTTATTCATATTCACACGGTGATAGGGATAAAATCTGAAATTTCAACCGCTGGGTTAGAGTCAAGAATTGTAACAGTTGTTCTTAAGACAACCTCATGAAGATCACGATGTAAATTTTGGGATTTCTCTAGGGAATTTTATGAAATCCCGTATTTCAATTGGAATTACCAGATCGAATAGTTTACGCGTGGGAAGCCGTGGGTAAACTCTAGTTGTTAATAAATAAATAATGCCCCCTTTCCCCTAATGATGTTCCCTAGGCCCTAATATAGAAATCTCAGTAGCAAACTTCTAACGTTACCTCGCTAAGCTAGGAATAAATCCAATACAACATTGAAACTACTTCCTAAGAGAATCGAGTCCCATCGCCCGCGCAGCTTGTAATCTGAGATGACTTTACACCAATTACCTATCCTTCCATGATGTCAGAAAATTTACGACAGAAATTTCACATTCTACTACCACGTAAACACGCCTTATGGCCGACACCGATCGATAACATAGCTAAATCGATTATAATCGACTCCGGATTTGCATACGATTAATAAAACATACGATTATTGGAAGCCATTTTCCGGCTTTTTGCTCTCTCATGTGGGGGGACCGTTTAGTCGTTGTGATGGAATATGTTCATCGGTTGGGCCGCGGGCTTGCATTATAGAGCCCTGGTTTGTAATGCGGCCTTTGATTTACAGCCCCTGATCAGGCCCCTCGGGTGAGT